>NC_137971.1:84054213-84316199 GCF_963924665.1 Micromys minutus
AATTTGGCTAGGCTGGCCAGCCAGTGAGTCCCAGGGACTTACCTATCTCTACCTTCCCAGCACTGGGATTCAGGCACAGCCACCAAGCTTTTAAGGACAAAAAGGAAGTAGGTGTGGGTCACTGCCAGGCCAGTGTGGTGAGCAAGAACACATAGCCATGAAATATTGTGCTATTGTCGGTATGTGGTCTGTCATGAGACAAGAACTTGTCTTCCTTAGGGTTTATTGTATAATAGGGTCTCACACTGTGGCCTATCTGCTATCCCCTTTCCTCTGCCCCTTCTCAGATCAGTGTGACTTGGAAGCAGGATTTCTCTGTTGTGATAGAAATTGCTTCTTTTCATACCCCATCTCTGGACTTGGGCAGGCAGCAGGAGAAGGGAATGCCGGCACTAGGGTTTGCTGGAGAGATGCTAACGCTACTGAAGGCAGGGGCATTTCCTTTCATGGAGGAAAGCCAGATGGGTGTGAGATGGAACTAAGTGTGCAGGTGGCCTTTTTGGAAAATCCTGATGGGTGGGCTCAAAGCATTGCTGGCTCTCAGACAAGGATGGGGCAGGAGAGTCATCAGAGACCAGGCCAGAGATGACCCCAGAGCAGTTCATATGCAAATCATTTTGGGGGACAGTTCTGGAAGGAGTGTACCATCTGACCTGGGGTCCCCTACAGAAAACTGTCCCTTCTGACATGAGTCCCTTTCTGGCTCTGCTGTTGGGACTGAGACTCTGAATCTAACTACTAAGTTACGTGCGTGTCATTCTCATTTTTTAAACTTTTGAATTTGAGATTTATTTATGTTTTATGTATATGAGTGTTTTTGTACATGTATGTCTGTGTACCTTGTGCATGCCGGGTACCTATGGAGGCCATAGGAGGCCATCAGATTTCCCTAGAATTGGAGTTACAGATTTACAGATGGTTGTGAGCCACCATATGGGTGCTGAGACAAAAACCTCTGCAAAAGTAGTAACTGTCCTTAACCTCTGAGCTGTCTCTCCAGCCCTGCCATTCCCATTTAAAAACTAATGACTACATACAGCAGGAACCCTTGAGGGAGGCAGGAGGGAGGACCAGACATGTGTCACAGATGGAGACAGCAAGGACACACCAAGTTTCTGGGGCATTCAGTGAGCATCACTGAGCTGGAATGAAGAGTCCTAACTTAGCGGCCTCTCCCTTGGGAGCTGTGCTTAGAATGGATAAAGTCCATGAGGTGCTGGACTGTTTGAAACTTATTTTACTATGGTCTTGTTTGCACTCACATACATGCCAGAGCCACACACACACATACCTGTGCACGCATCAAATTACTGTGGGTATACTATTTATTCTTCTAGGATGGGGAAGGAGCTGAAGCCATGGGCCACCACTGCTCAGCACCAGGCTGTTGGCTCCGGTGTCACACGGGACCATGAGGGCTTCTCCAATGTCTTATATCTTCTCTTCATTCTGGAATGTCTTGCCTCTCTACACAGTCCTTTAAAAGTCTGTAAGAGCCATCTCTCCTCACCCTCAAACCCCAAACCCTCTCTCGGTTCCTCTCCTTTCCCATCCCTCTGTGCTCTTTAGCACCAGGATATGATCCTTCCGAATGTTTGTACTTATCATTGTATTTCATGGGGGAGGGGCGTGCAGCTGTGCATTCACGCAGGGATGCCACGGTGTCTTCCTCTAACGCCGTCAGCCTTGTTGCCGTGAGACAGGCTCTGTCACTGAATGTGAAATCTGCCCTTTTGGCTATGCCAGCTCTCTATCCCACAAGTACAGCCATGCCTGGCTTTTACATGGGTGCTGGGACTCAAACCCAGGTCTTCATGCTCACACAGCAAGCGCTCTTGCCCACTGAGTCACCCCTTCAGCACCCCTCTGGTACTGAAGAGGGTGTCTTGTGCATCCAGGCTGGCCTGGAACTCATCTTATGGCTCACCCCAAGCTCCCGACCCTCTTGTTTCCACCTCCCAGCTACTGGGACCACAGGTAAGGACCACCATGCCAGGTTAGGGCTGGCGCATGATTTCATGACACCTGCATCCTAACCCAGGTTCAGAGCTCCGTCAGCATGTGAGATAAACAAGAGTCATCTCCCTAGCCTAAGGGAGGGACATAGTCACTTGATATTGCTCTCTGCTAAGTTCACGCTAGAGAGCACAGTTCAGTTACAAACAAACCAACAATAGATATGGCAGCGTATTTTAAGTGAGCTCATGATTTATGTAGTATCCCGGGGAGCATGCTGGGCTGAGGGAAGCATAAAATACCGGCTTCAAGTGGCAGCTTGCTCTGTGTTCCCAGCTTTACCTTGACAGGGTGTGTGTTAGAATGCTGTTTAATAGGGCTGGAGAGAGATTCCCACCCAAACCAGGGAAAGTGCGGGTAACAAGAGGCAGGAGGCAGACTGGCATGCTGTGCAGGGCTGTGTGGCCCCCAGGTCTCTGCCCCAGACTCCTGACAGCTGAGTTGGGTTGTTTGAACCTGAACAATGGCGATTAGTTGAGAACCCGAGCCTCTCTCTGTGTCTCAGGCTCTTCCTCTGAAAATTCAGTCAATGCTTATCTTGATAAGTACTGCATTTTCAGAAGCAGACAGGATAAAACGTAGGGAGAGCTTATAGCACCCAACAGGTGGGACAAGCTGAATTCGATGGCTAAACGACTGGCTGTCATGATGGGAGTGGAGTGGGGGTGGGGGGTGAGGGATGGGGGTGGTCCAAGGGCTTTCCTGGTGAACTGTGTTGCAATGGCTTTTGCTTTTCCCCTCTCTCTCCCTCTTTCCCTCCCTCCCCCCTCTCTCCTCTTCTCCTCTTCCTCTCCCTCCACCACCACCTCTCACCCCCCTCCCCTCATCTTTCCCCTCCTTCCCCCACTCCACCCTCTTCTGCAAAAATGATCTGGGATAGGGAATGAGCCCAAATTACCCAGCCTGCCCCCCAAGGCTCGGGATGCTAGTTCAGGATCTGTAGCTAACAAGTATAGAAAGGCGGAGTCTGTCTGCAACCCAGAAACGTTGAGAAGGCACCTGGGCGCCCCCAGATTCCCAAACAAGGGCAGCCAAGTTCCTTCAGTGACTTCTGCCTCTTTACCTTACAGGTGAGCGCCTGCAAAGCACTGCTGACTGTGTGCATTCGCCATTGACAACCAATGAGAAAAACCAATGGTTTCAAACGGTGGGTCAGACAAAGCTTTCCCACGATGCAGGGGGCGGAACAGGGAGTGCCCCCAGGGCTGTGCGGTCAGTTTCCCTGGCTGTGGCCACTCAGGTATAACTGACATCCTATACGTTTACATGTGCTGAGGTGAAGAATAGAGACAAAACAAACGTGATCCTTAAAGACTGTGAGTGGGAGGAAGCAGCTAGCTCTGCTCAGAAGGGCGTGTCCCTGATGAATAAGTGCAATTCAAAACCAGCCTTCCCTGGGCAAAAAGATGAGAGGACAAGGCAGGCTGGGTAAGGATGGGCGCACCCCTCCCCTACAATGGGATTAAAAATAGCTTTCTTTGTTGGGAGAACACACCTGAGCTGAGCTCCCTCCACTTCCAACCAGAGGCCCAGCAGGTAAATCCCTCCAGGTGCCCAGTGTAATGAGAGGTCCCATGCTAATTCCCCGACTCCCACGTGAAATCAGGGCTTTGTCCGGGCTCTCCGAGAAGAAAGAGATGAAATGAACGCTACCCTCAGAGGGGCCGGGCAAGCCCACATGAATATGTTTTGATTCCTGAGACACAAAGCCATTTATCTGAGGGTTCATTTCGGTGCTTAGAGCCGTGCACATATGACACGTTTTCATTAACATGAATAGCCACCAATTGTCGCGGCAGATTAATCGTTCACGAGCGTGTCAGCATTGAGGTGAGATGATCAAGAGCAGGTGAAACAGGAGACCTTGCCCCACGTGAAACTTCTGAGGACAATCAGTGCCCCACACTGCATCTGCCCCTTACTCAGCCGCCCTCCAAAGCTCTCTCCATCTGAGCGGTGGGTGGAGCCACCCATCAGAGCGGACGGTGGAGCCCTGCCGCCTCTGCCCTGCTGAGGTGCTTTCTCTGATCAGCCGCCTGGGTGGGGCATGCTGCCATTTTCAGTTTGGAAGGAGAAGCCTATCAGTCTGACGATTGGGAAGAGAGACATCACTGAATTGTCATTCGCCGCCTCTCGCGCCCCGAAGTCCGGAATACATCCACTGCATCAGCTCATCCGAGTTGGCACCTACCACTTCCTTCCTCAGCGGTAATTAACATGCTGTAGTTCAGCATTGATTGATTCCAAGCAGCCTGCCGCTGCCAACAAGGAGGTCTAAAGAAAACGCTACAACCTGACAGGATTTTTCACAGCTTTAGTAACACGAATTTATTATTTCCAAACTACAGTAGTTGTAGAGAGAAGTCCTTATACTGAGGAGAGTAAATGAATTAAAAAAAAAATTTTTTTTTCTTTATGTTTTTCCTTGGGGATAGCAGTGGTTTCCTGAGTCATGTTTCTCTTTGGAGACGGAAAAGAAGGCAGGCAAGCCTCTTTCCTGCAGCCTAGCATCCAGCACCCCACAGGCATTCAGAGAATGCTGAAGAAGATGGACGGTTGGGGAGACCACACTTGAGAGCAAGTCTCGATCCAGCTTGGAGAAAATTCTGAGCTTGTGACTCTCAAAATCTGTCTGGCTTGATTCTGCAGCTGTGACAGTCTGTGACCTATGACCCAAGGCTGGAGCTTGGTGTCAGTTCATCCTGACTTTCTACCCTAAAGCTCAACACACACACACACACACACACACACACACGCACACACACAAGCCAAAACTAAACCAAACCAAAACAACCTCTTCAAGATGTGCCCTGTATATTTTGAGGGTCTGGACCATTACAGTAAGGAGGGAAGTCTTCTTAAGTAGCTCAACAACCACAGTATAATAGCCCAACAACAGGACCAAAAACCACCCTTTTCTGGCCATCTTGAAAGAATCCTTTTAATGCTAGTTATACCTACCAATTCTTTTTCACAGAGACAACCTAGGCACCATAAACTCAAACGTCCTCAGTTAAATACATATAGACATTAAGCAGTGTAGTTTCATCTCATTGGGAGAATGGAAACGGTATATATATTTTTCAGAATGATTCATCCTTGTACATCCAATATTCTCAATAAAAAAATTTTTTTTGAGACACGGTTTGTCTAACCCTGGCTGACATGGAACTCATTATGTAAATCTGGCTGTTCTTGAGACTCAAAAAATTCATCTGTCTCTGCCTCCTGAGTGCTGGGATCAAAGGTGTATGCCACCAGGCCAAAAAGGAAATACTACTTTTGTGATCTCAATATATGTCTGTTACTCTGCAAATCACTGCCTCAAACACTGAGGCATAATGTTGCTTATATGGTCATATTTTTGTTTTGAAAGGCCCTCTTCAAATGATAACCTAGGAGAATCAGAATCATGGGAAATCACATGACCCATGTCCACTAAACAGGAAAATAAATAAATACTAGCCAGAAGTGTCAGGCTTTGTAGGTAAGTAGACCAGTAAGAAAATGCTACCACTGTCCTCTCATAGTTGATTTGAATGCACTAGAAAACTTGATTCTAGAAAATAAATTTTTTTTAAGGGAAAAAAAGAAAGAAAGGAATAAAAGCAACCATTAGGGCCTTAGTGTCCCATAGAGGGTGGTACCTAACTACTCCTGAAAACACTGGATCACTGGGGGTCAGACAAGGTCTACATGCATCGAGATCTGGCTTATCCCCAGCCAGCTTGTCCATACAGACAGCATTTCAGATGGAAGTGATTAATAGGTGAACTTAGATTGAGAAAAACAAACAAACAAAAACCCAGTCACCATTTACAACCAACAGCTACAAAGCACCTCCGCTGACAAACGTTTAAGCAGTCATGGGAACGAGTGGCCACACACACACAGAGAACCCTCTGGTCTCCGCACTCTCTAGCAGCTTAACTCTTCTGAGGATCCCATAAAGGGAGAACAGTCGAATGCTCTACAACAATATATGTCACCACTCCAAATCCTGTCGCCTTTCATCCCTGTGTGCGCTGTCCAAATACCCAAGGAAGCCCAACATGCTTCCTTGGCATGCTCAAGCCACCCACGACTGTGTTTTGCACATTTTAAGTTTCTGTCTCTGTCTCCCTCCCTCAATCCCTCCCTCGCATGCTCTTGAGTGCACACACACACACACACACACACCCATGTATGCACATGATTCGATTTGGAGTTAGATAAATGGTGGGGCCACTGCCTGCCCTGGAAATCAGAACCGGTTTGTCTTTGTCACAAAGGCATGGGACACTTAAGAAGAGCACAGGTGAGTTTGGCGAAGCCCCTTCCCCTGGGGCCACGCTTTGTTTGTTTTTAGCAGACAGGTCTTGTTTTATCAATAAGTGAAAGCTTCCCTTCTGCCACCACCAACCTCCTCACTCGAAAAAGCACTTCAAAACCATTTGTTCCCTAAAAGCTCTTATTATGGCCCAGGGTTGGAAGCAGAGCACTGTGGGAACAGCAGGCTTCTCTAAGGCCGCGGATTTGGTGAAAACCTAGAATCCTGCTGGCACAGATTTAAAGTTTTATTTCCTTTTTTCTTTTTCAAAAAAAAAAATTAAATTAAGGCTCAAATGTTTTTGTTCAACCCTCGTTGCTTATGTATATTATATTAAGGCTTATAAATATACCTGGTAAATTAAATTCACCCTGGATTGAATTAACACCTGCTATATGAGTTATTGGCTTTATTTAATCAGTAATCTCAGGGTTTCTCCGCTTTCTCTGGAAACACAATTTAAATATTAAGCTAATCTCTAAACTGCTGCTGCTGTGGCCTGACATTTGGAAACTGGTCAGCCATGCAAAAAAGACAAATATGGTAGTATTAATGAAAAGGCATCTCTTAAAAGTCTTAAAGCATGTAACTCAATGAACAAAGAACTTTCCAGGGAGAAGACGGTGATGGGCATCTGCCTGGAGCAACTCCACTCAGGACTGGCCCTCGGGCACCGCCGAGTCCAAGGGTGTTCTCATGGCTCCATCAGAGTCTCTGGGAAAAATCCTTGGGGATCTGCAACAGATATAAGGCCTAAAAGGGATGGTTTGGTGTGTGTGTGTGTGTGTGTGTGTGTGTGTGTGTGTGTGTGTGTGAGAGAGAGAGAGAGAGAGAGAGAGAGAGAGAGAGAAAGAGAGAGAGAGTGTAAGAGAGTGTGTGTGTGTGTGAGTGTGTGTGTGTGAGTGTGAGTGTGTGTGTGTGTGTGTGTGTGTGAGTGAGTGTGTGTGTGTATGTGTATTTTGGTTTTTGGGTTTTTTGTTTTTTTGTTTTTGAGACAGGATCTTTTTGTATAACCAAGACTATCCTGGAACTCACAACACTCCTCTTGCTTCAGCTTTTCTCAGCAGGGATTACAGATGTGAGCTACCATATCAGCTCATATGAGGCAATATCATTATTTTTATTTTTATTTTTTTTAAGCAGTGGGGTCTAAATTCAGTGCCTGGGTGGGAAGGTGTGGTGTTCTCAGCTTTCTGGCTTCAGTGGAAGGGCACCTCAAGACCTACTGAGCTGACAGCCTCTGGAAAGTACAAAGTTTTCGAAGTGTTGGTCTTGGGTTCTTTCTTTGACACGCTGTTCCTCCAGGGAATCCACAAGCTTGTTTCTTTGCTCAATCACCTGTAGCATCTCCTCAAATATTTCTTGCTCCTCCTTTAGATCATTCTCATCTTTCTGGCCCTCTAAAGAAAAGAAGAATAATAAAAAAAAAAATCAATGCTTGAATAAGATTGGGGCCAAGGGAATTAGTTCTTAGTGTAGGAGTTCACAGTGGTTCCAGGTTTGTTGTGGCCTATGGTTACAAGAAAGTGAATTTAACACCAAGGTGCTACTCAAAAAGTCACAGAGAAAAGTAGGTGCTTTGTGTGGAAGTCAGTTCAGATTTCACCTTGAGAATGTGTGGACATTCTTGTGTGTGTGTGTGTGTGTGTGTGTGTGTGTATGTGTGTGTATATGTGTATGTTTGTATGTATGTGTGTATGTGTGTGTATATGTGTATGTTTGTATGTATGTGTGTATGTGTGTGTATGTTTGTATGTATGTGTGTGTATGTTTGTGTATATATGTGTGTATGTGTGTATATGTGTGTATGTATTGTGTATATGTGTGTATGTGTGTATATGTGTGTGTATGTGTGTATGTGTATGTATGTATGTGTGTATGTATATGTATATGTATTGTATGTGTGTATGTGTGTATATGTGTGTGTATTTGTGTATGTATGTGTGTATGTGTGTATGTATGTGTGTATGTATATGTATGTGTATGTGTATGTGTGTATGTGTGTATGTGTGTATGTGTGTATGTGTGCATGTATTGTGTATATGTGTGTATGTGTGTGTATGTATGTGTATATGTGTATGTATGTGTGTATGTGTGTATATGTATGTGTATATGTATGTGTGTATATATGTATATGTGTGTATGTATTGTGTATATGTGTGTATGTGTGTATATGTATGTGTATATGTGTATGTATGTGTGTATGTGTGTATATGTATGTGTATATGTGTGTATGTGTGTGTATATGTGTGTATGTGTGTATATGTGTGTGTATATGTGTGTGTATTTATGTATGTATGTGTGTATGTGTGTATGTATATGTATGTGTATGTGTGTATGTGTGTATGTGTGTATGTGTGTGTATATGTGTGTATGTATGTATGTGTATGTATGTTTGTGTGTATGTATATGTATATGTATATGTATGTGTGTGTATGTGTGTGTATATGTGTGTGTATATGTGTGTGTATGTATGTGTATTGTGTGTGTGTGTGTGTGTGTGTGTGTGTGTGTGTGTAGGGAGCAGGCACATGAGAGAAAGAGAACTTAAATGTAGCCACATCCTGTCAAGCTTCAACCTTCCCCCCTTCTGAGGAAGAAACTGAACAGAAAGCTATTTTCCTAAGCACACCAGAGCCGCAGCAAATCAAACTGCCATCGGGGCAGTGAGAGCAACACTTCTGTCATTTGTATATAATGAGAAGTTGTACCTTTTGTTTTGTTTTAAACATTCCATATACGTTTGTACGTGTGCATGTGCATGTGTGTGCACAATCTCCTGTATCCCAGGCTGGCCTCACACTTGGCAGATAGCTAAGACTGGTCTTGAATTCTTGGTTCTCCTGCTTCTCTGTCCAGTGACCTGGGATTACAGGCGAGCGCCACTATGGCTGACTTGTATACCTTTCTCAATAGTGCTATTTGGGTTTCTTAGACATACAAGTGGCTCAGCAGATAAAGATGCTTGCCACCAAGCATAATGGCCTTATTCAATTCCTAGGACCCACATAGTGGTAGGAGAGAAATGACTCCCACAAATTGTCCTCTGGATTCCACATAGGTTCTGTGAAATGCACGTTCCCTGTCCCCATGCATAAATAAATAAAAATGTAATTTTAAAAAAGATTTATTTATTTGTTATATGTAAGTGCCCTCTACACTGTCATTGTCTTCAGACACACCAGAAGAGGGCTTCAAACTCCATTATAGATGGTTATAAGCCACCACGTGGTTACTCAGAATTGAACTCAGGAACTCTGGAAGAGCAGTCAGTGGTCTTAATCACTGAGCCATCTCTCCAAATGTAATTTTAAAAACTATAATTAAAAAAATGTAATTAAAAAAAAGAAGGAATAGTCTGAGCCAGGTATGGTGGCACATGTTTGTAATCTCAGTACTTGAGAGGCTGGCAGGGGGCAGGGGGGGCTGCAGTTTTAGGCTAGCCTTAGCTACAGAGAGAGACTTTGTATTGGGAGTGCAGTAAATAATTTCCATGGGTGAAAGATGACTTTGTGGGCTCCTGCAAAATCAGAGCCAAACCTTCCCCTTGAGTTCATTATTTCTGTTTACTGAGACTTGGTTTTCAAATCTTAAACTGAGAGTAAAATACTTAACCCAAAATGAAGAGATCTGATATGTTATAGGCATGTCCAATACCTAACCCACCCAGTAAGGCTAGGATAATGCTGGTTTTGTGAGATCTAGAACTACCCTCGCTCCTTTAGACATGAAAGATGTCGGTGTAAGGAAGTCATCAGCAGCAGGGTGGGGGGGGGGTGTACACCTTTCATCCCAGCTCTTAGGGGGAAAAAGCGTGCGGGTCTCCAAGTTCAAAGCCAGCCTGCTCTACAGAGTGAGTTCAGGATGGCCAGGGCTACATGGGGAAACCCTGTCTCAAAAAACCAAAACAGAGGGAGAGAGGCAGGGGGAGGGGAGGGAGAGGGGGAGAGGGAGAAGAAGGGGGGAGAGGGGGGAGGGGAGAGAGGGAGATAGAACAAGCATGCACCTGGCCCACAAACCCACAGGTACATCACCAAGTGACTGCTCTTCTGGCTGGAGCCAATGAATTTATAAAGCTCTGGAGGGACAGCTGTCTCATACACAGATCCCTGTTACAGACCCACCCCATGACAGCAGGGAATATTCTTACTGCCATTTCTAGTGTCCAGCAAAGCCAGGCCTGACTTCCTTTGTTGCCCTCAACAACTTTTCCATCATCCTGAACTGTGATGACTGAGGTGACTACACGCTGAGCTCAACAAACCGCCCAGTGAGTAAGGGCTGGTCTTCGCCAAGTGCCCACCCACACTACCTTTGCAATAAATGTTTGCTAACTGAAGGGTTAACTAAGTAAATACATAGATTCTGCGCTTGCTGGGCATGGTGGTGCGTGCCTAGAACCCCAGCAGATGGGAAGCTGAGATGTATGGCTTTTATGTGAGAATTTCTCTCACAGGCTCATGCTTTTCAACATTTGGTCCCTACTGGGTGGCATTGTTTTGGAAGGTTTTTCTGGTATTTTGAGGGGTGGCGGGGACTTAATGAGATGCTGGGTCACTGTCAGGAGAGGTGAGGCTTACAGCTCTTCCCTGCTTCTTGTCAGATCCTGGCCTGCTAAAAGTTGGTATGTGCTTCGTGTTTCTCCCACCATAGACCCAGCCATCATGCCTTATGACCACGATGGATTGTATCCCCTCAAACTGTGAGACAGAAGAAACTTCTTCAGGCATTTGGTCACAGCCATGAGAAAGGTAATGGATATACAGAGACAAGGAGGCCAGCTTGGGATATGAAAGACTTCCTTAATAAAAAATAAACTTTAAAATTGAATTGATTTATTCCTAACATGTGGGATGAAGGAAATGTGACCCTCACAAGTCAGTGATGGCAACTGGGAATCTGCTGGGCCTCAGGATTGACAAGGAGCAGGCTGGCTTTATGTCTACCTCGGGCTCTCAGGCTGGTAGCTGTGCAAGGTAGAATGAATTCTTCACTCCTATCTGTAGCACGACTTGTTCAATTGTGAGGTGTGTGTGTCTTCAGCAGGGGCCACAAACATCCCATACTCACCATCCTTGAGCATTTTCTGTCGTAGTTTCTGCTCCAGTCTGCTCTGATGATCTTCTAGTTCTAGTTCTTGGGCCCTGAGTATGAGAAAATGTTCCATCCATTAACAGGAGAAGGTGCAGAAACATGAATGGAGGTCTCCACAGAGAGTGGCCAGCACAGCCTTGTTCCCCATTAAAATTGGCACCTTTTCATATGTCTAAACAGAAGGTACTGCCACTGCTGGGATCACCAGAGGTGTTCAGAAAGATGGCTGAAATGTGCTGGATTTCAGAGACCATGAGACAACTAGAGAGCTTGAAGGCCACCAAACGGCTCTTTAGGGTTTGCCTCTATGGGGAACAGCAGAGCACGGAATGGAGTTGAGTCCTCTTGGAAAGTCAGGTGAGAACCTGACTTTTGAGCCTGGGATGCTCCAACCATTTCCTACTACGTCAGTCACCAGATGCTGGTCCATGAATTGTTGGGGGGGGGGGGTGTCAAGAGGTGATAGTTTGGGTCACATGACCCTCAAGACTAGAGAAAGTAAAGGGTTGAGGGAGAAGCACTGAGGATCCCCCAAGAGCTTGACGGGCACAGAAACTAGAGGGTGAGGGAGAAGAGGGGGCTAGGGCCACTGCTCCTGGGTCACAGTGAGGCCAAGGATCAGGAATGGCCCCCTCCATTCCTTCTGTAGAAACTTTCTCTTCCAGACCTAACCTGTGTTTCCATGTGTCCTCGTGACAGTGTTGGTGTGACTCTACCTTGTTGTTGCCATTCGTTTTCTTACTTTGCTTCTTTGTTTTTGAGATGGGGCTTCATGTAGTGCAGGCTAGCCTCAAACTTGCTGTGTCACTAAGAATGACCTTGAACTTCTGCTCTTGCTGTCAACCTCCCCCCCCACATACACATATCTTTAGCCCAACATACAATGCTGGTACTTCCTTACTCCAACATACAATGCTGGTACTTCTTTACCCCAACCTACAATGCTGGCACTACACCTGTAGTGCTGGGGATTGAACCCAGGGCTTGGTGCATGCCAGGCAACCACTCTACCGGCTAAGCTATGTCTCCAGCCCTGATACTACTTTTACTCCTGTTTGGGCTAAAGTTCTACCTTATTACTGACACTGACCATCTCTGGGCCCTCCATAGAGGCTCAGAAGTGGTGGCAGCTCAGATGACAGGGAGAATTCTCTGCAGAAAGCTTAGTAACATGGAAGCTGCTATAGACTAAGCTTCAGTGTCGTGCTGAAGCCCTGTTGCTCCTGGGTGGTTGGCAGCCAATGGCTGAGCATCAGAGAGAGGTGAGCGCTGTCATGGTTGCCAGTCCTCTGATGGCTTGTCTCTGATGTTCCTGCACCTTGACTGAAACCCAGAGCTACATCACATCCGGAACTCCTCCTGCCCAAGTCTCCTTCCTCCTCTGTTTTTTATAAAGAATCAGAACTGGGGTCAGGGCCCAAGACTTTACCTCTACCCATCTCCTACTCTTTACCCTTTGGGTGTCATCCTCAAGGAACCCCACATACCACTTGTTAAAAAAGATGATGTCCTGGATTTTGGCACCAATGTTAGGGAAAAGATAAAGAGGGTGGGAGTGCAGGTAGAATTGGACCGTGGAGGTTTGGTGAGTCCTAGAAGTAAGGGGAATGCCCCTGAGGGAACCCATGTTGGGAATCCCTTCCCCCTAAGGGACCAGCCATACAACAGTATAGTACAGAACAGAGTTTATTCAGGTCATGGGGGAAGTTAAGAAGGTAGTAGAGGCAGAGAAAGCAAAGAAAGGAACAGAAAAGTAGAGGAGTAGAGGCCAGCCATGAGCACATGGGGGGGAGGGAATGGGGAGAGGAGGAGCAAGGGGGGGCAAGAGCACAAGAGAGCAAGAGAGAGTAAGAGAGAGAGGAGGGGCAAGCAGCCCCTTTTATAGTGTCAGGTAACTGGGGTGGAGCATACCTAGCTGTTGCCAGGTAACTGAGGGGTGGGGTTTACAGAATCCCAACCCCACTCATTCTGTCTTAACTTCACATCCTAAAGAGTCCGACTGGACATGTCAATATAAGACATCTCTCTTTGTTCGTACAGGTCTTTCTCCAACCAAAACCTATCCTCCAATATGCCTCTGTCCAGTGCACATACCCTGGTTGTCCTATTTGACTTCTTATGAAGGAGAAATATTCTCCTTGGCCAGTGTACTATAGAGAAGCTGCTGGCTCTGGCCTGCAGCCATAACTAGCCCCCTTCCTCCCAGAGATAGACTCTTGTCTCTGTCAGGGAACCCTTGATGGGCTTTCTTATTGCCACCACGCCTTGTGCTCACTTCTCTGCACCTCTCCAAATCTCCAAAGCGCTTCAATTCTAGGCTTGCATCTCCTTGCCAGGCTATGGCCTAGTTCTATAAAAATCAGATGAGTTCCTGGTATAAAGACGACGTTCTTGATACATCTCTTGGAAGGATTTTATAATGCAAACCTAGCCCCAAATGCAGACTATATAGCTGCACATAAGGACTTTGTAGTGAGGCAGATATGAACATGCTACTAAATTACTCTGAGGCTTATTATATTCATCAGCTAAACAATAGCCTAGAGGCAAATGATTGCTAGAGAGGATCCCCTGACCCTATGCCTGGCATTCCCTTCCACATGGATGGAGAGTTATGGCTGTAACTTTGGCCTCCTCCTCTAATCCATCCCAACTCTCAGGATGAGGATGTTCACCCTGCTTTTCCCTTCTCTCCCAGGCTCAGTCTACCTTCAGCAAGCATGTGTTCTCAATGCTTGGGTTTGCCTTGGATCTTAGTAAGATTTCATAGTGCTGACACCATTAATCCTTTAGGCTGCTGGTTCCTTGTTTGGTGGGAGGAGGGGCTGCCCTGTGTATTACAGGGAGAAAGCTTAACACCATTGGCTAGTTATCATTAGTTTTTCGGTCAGAGCCCCATGTGTGACAACCAAACACATTTTTCTGGTCATTGCTAAATAGCCTCTGGGGATATTGCTCCCCCAGCCTGAGATCCAAGGTCTAGGAAAAAGCCTTTCCTCTAAGGATTAAGCAGATCTACTTCCTTTTTAAAAAAGGATGTATTTGTTTTATTTATATGAGTATACTGTAGCTGTCAGACACACTAGAAGAGGGCATCGGATCCCATTATAGATGGTTGTGAGCCACCATGTGGTTGGGGGAGTTGAACTCAGGACCTGTGGAAGAGCAGTCAGTGCTCTTAACCACTGAGCCACCTCTCCGCCCCCACTTTCTTTTTTCATTAGGTAGACATAACCAATTCTGAGACTTGGCTACTGTAATGGGTTGAATAGGAAAGGCATGTCCACATCCTGAGCCCTGGAAATGGTGAATGTGATGTGTCTTAACAAGAGGTTTTTGCCGATGCAGTTAGGGACTTTGAGATGATCGATCACATTTGGAGTATATTATTGAGCTGAAAGCCCAATGAGAGAAGACTCTCTAAGAGACAGACACAGAAGAGACACAGCCACACAAGGAAGGCTGGGTAGGGACATAAGATGTCTGGTGACAGAGCTATTGCCAAAGAATGGTGGGAACCACAAGAAGTGGAAGAGGCAGGGAGGTAGTCCCTGCAAGAGCATCCGAGAGAATGGGGCTCCCTCAGCACCTCCGTGTGGACTTCTCACTTCCAGACTAAGGGAAAACGTGTTTATTGCTGTGAGTCATGTACTCCATCGTAACTAAGAAACCAGCTAGTCAGCCTGCCTGGGGTCTTACCCTCAGCTATTAGTCACTATTAACAATGAATGTAATATTTGAATGGCTTGCCTACTTCTCACCTGGGTCAGAATCCGGGCAGGGAAGAGTGAACCACCTCTAAAGTCCCAAGCTGACCTCTCAGGGGTGGAGTAAAAATGCAAACTCCCAGAATAATTCTAGAGCTCAGTGGTTTATACCCAGTACTTTTTCTCTCTCTCCAGAATGGTGGTGGGTATGGTCGTGCCCTTTGTCTGGTGCAGAACCGCATGATGAGTCGCCATCTTCTTTCTGAACATCTGAACAGGTCACCAGCCCTTTCTCCAGATGACACACAGACAAATCCAAGATAGCCAGGGTTCAGCCCTTCTTTTGTTAAAAGCACCAGGAAGTGGTCAGGCAGATTCCCCATCGTTCACACAGAGGGGCCAAGCACAGATTCCCCACTGATGGTGTGTGTGTGTGTGCGCGTGTATGCGTGTGACTGGAGCCCAGGAATGAACTGTCTGCCTTCTAGTCCTGACCTGCTACTGAAATCTGTTTTAGCCACTGAACTCCGTAGAGAGAGCAGACAACTAAAGAGACTCTCCACTAATGCCGGCATGATATGCAAGACACAAAAACACCAATTTGCCTCAATCACTGTTCCGTATGCACAAAGAAGAAAAACCCTGGGACTCCAGCCAAGGACGGTGAGCCACCCGCTCCTGCTACCCGGCTGTTAGCACTCACTGTCATCTGTGTTGCCTTACTTACATGATCAGGAGCTCCGACTCGTATCGCAGTAACTTATTCTTCTCCAGAACCAGCGTAAACCATTCCTGCAAAAGCTGGGCTTCGTCCTGTGTCCCTGAATCTGCTTAAGAAATCAATGGCAAATGGGTTAGATTGGCATTTCTCGCCCCATGATCAAACTGCTTCCGAGCCACTTTAGTGGGGCCATGTTTACGGCAAGCAGGGCTCAGCAGGAAGGAAGCTCCCGGCACCCTGTGGATGCCTCAAGGTTATGGGTATCGAAAATGAAACCCACCTGTGCCTGCTCTGGGGGGACAGTCCTGGGCACAGAGGGCATGACTACTTCAATGCCAAGGTTGCATACTCCTGGTGACTAAAGTCCTTACCTCAAAGGACTCATCTCCTGTCTACTAGTGTGTCCATGAAACTAATGTATGTTTCTGCATCAGAGAAGCCCTAGCTACCTCCGGGTGACCTTTGCTCTTCCTCTTCACCCTTCTGCAAATCAAACTCATAATGAGTGCCCAGGTGGGGAGTGGTCCCTTCCCAGACATTTGATTAAAGGCTGGTGATTGGCATTTTAATCCGCCCCCCCCACACCCAAAGAAAAGCCAAATGATGAAAAAATACAATTAGGATTGAATCTCATGAGAGATAAATTTGTATTCCTTTATTATTATAGCACAGATACTCCCTCTTATTGAACAGAGGCATGATTGTGTACCCTGTGTATGCCTGGTGCCCACAGAGACCAGAAGAGGTTAACAGATCCTCTGGAATTGCAGTTATAAACAATTGTTAGTTGCTGTGTGGTGCCAAAGGTCAAACTTGGGTTCTCTGGAAGAGTAGCCAGTACTTTTTAGTTATTGAGACCTCTCTCTAATGGTTTATACCAAAGTCAGGGGTTGAGTGATTGTTATATTAGCTATCTCAAGACATTTGGAGAGAGTTCTGTGTATCTACTGAAAAATATTACTGTCTGTTAAGTGACCAGATCTACTCAAAACACAAAGCAGCCTTCTGGAAATAGAGAGGAGGTGAAGAGACTCTCTCACCTTTGTTCTGTGATCCAGAGTTATACACTTGGTTTTTAAAAGCCCTGGTCATTGAAGTTCATATTCCTCACAAAGAAACTCTAGCTTCCCATGATAGAGATGGTATATGGCTGCTTCTTGTTTGGTTTAGGTAGTGAATCCTTTTCTAAATTCAGTTCCAGACTTTGTATGCATCTCTCTAAACACCACTTTGCTAAGCTGAATGTGGGAAGGAACACCCAATATCCCAGCACATGGAAGGCTGAGACAGGAAGATTGTCATGAGTTCAAAGCCAACACAAAAAGTTCCAGGCCAGTCTGGACTATGTACCAAGACACTGTCTCAGAAAATTAGCAACCAACCAATCAACTAACTAATAGAAATTAAATATCACCCTGTTTGTTTTTCTGTTATAGAAAAATCTTTTGACTACTTTACCCAACTGACAAGTTTCTATTTTAAAAACATCTCTGCATGTGTGAGTACATATGGGTGTGGTCTCTGCATGGGTGAGTACATATGCGTGTGGTTGCCCTAGGGGTCTAGAAGAGGAGCCTGAATGCCCTGTAGTTGAAGTTATAAATAGTTATGATGTGCACATTGGGAAATGAACTCCTGTGTCCTGCAAGAGTAGTTCATACTCTTAACCCTTCTTCTGTGGGGCACCTGTATACACACACACACACACACACACACACACACACAAAGTTTAAAATTAGTAAATTCTTTAAAAAGGAATCTAAATTCACAGCTCTTCTGCTTTATCATTTATCCAGAGTCAATTTCTTCTAGATGTTTGTTTAATGTTTCTATATTAAGAACCATTTTCCCCGATAGAGAAAATAGAAAAGCTGCGAGTTGGAAATGCTGTCTCTCCTTATCGTCTAACACGATACCATCTGCCACCAGCCCTGGGCTTCCCCTTCCTTGTCCCCAATCCAAAAGAAACAGCTTTAAAGCACTGTTTTACTGTTTGTAGAAAATCTTTCGGTTTTGTTTTTCAAATTCAGTCGCTCTGCTATACGGACCCGCCTGATCTACTTAGATTTTTAGATTTGTATCCTGGATGATTTGTCCCTATGTCCCTGCTTGTATTATTATGCCCTTCTGAAACTTCTGTCGTGGAGAGTGGAGACGTTCCCTAAATGTCACAGCGACGTCCTCCGACACGTGTGGGGCAAACACAAGAACTGAGCCTTTATCAGCAGAATAGTTGATGATCTTATTGGCTTTGGATCAATATTTTAAAGCCTCTGTTCTTTAATAGACAATGTCCCTTTGGGGAAATTTGTAGTTACAGCTTCTTGTAAAGGTTTACAGGTGTTGTGGTTTGAATATAAAATGTCCCTCAGAGGCTCACGTAGCTGAACACGTTTCCTCTAGATGTTTTGAGAGGTTGTAGAACCTGGTCGGCAAGGCTGGCTGGAGGAAGCGGTCACTGGGGGGCGGGCCTTGAGGCTCTACTTCCTGTTTTCTCTCTGCTTCCTGAATGTAGATTCAAAGTGACCAGTCTTCGCCTCTCAGCGGCCAGATCACCTCCTGTACAACAAGCGTGCCTTCCCCGCCATGATGCACTCAATCCCTCTGAAACTATAAATGCTTACGTTTATTTTGTCAAGGTATTTGATCATAGGAGAGTGACTAAGATACCGGGAAACCTGCTTTCTCAAAGTGTCAGGTACAGGGAGATCTGGTTTTTTGTTTTGTTTTGTTTTAAATTCCAGCAGTGCACTGAAGTGTTCGTCTCACAGTTTCCAGTTTCCGATTGTCCCCTCTCACATTCTGCCCTCGTGGGTCCTGTGAAGCACAGAGAGCGTTACTTCTCACTGTGGGTATAGTAGAGCGAGAAGGGCATGGACTTCCGGGTCAGTCAGGCTTGTGATAGTCTTCAAGTCCTCTCTTGTCTGCCTTGGTCTTTCCATGTTTTGAAACGAGGATGTTGACGATGCTACCTCATGTGTTGGTTAGAGATGCTAAATGAGACAGGCTCAGCACAATGTTCTGTACATAGTACCACTTTAGTGAATTGTCCCTTTGCAATACCCCCAGTCTGTCTCCCTGTGTCTAGGTGTACAGCTTCATCAGGGTTAGTTTTTATTCATCTTTAAAACTCAGCGAGGTGGTAAAACAAAACAAAACATAAAACTTTGTCTTCTAACAACTTGAAGCTACCATCAACTGCATCTTACTGATACTCCCTCCCTGTGCCCCTCCCCTGCTCATACAATGGAAATGCCCATAGTGGCATGGACCATCTACAAAGACATGAATGTATGGTGCCTATCCAGGTTCTTTGCTTTCCCATGTATACCATGCCACAGCCAAATCCCTTCCTCCTCAGAACAGTGACTCTTGACCTGGAGCAGCTAGAGGGCTGTGACCAGAAGGCAAAGTGGCTTCTGTCCACGAACAGGGCCTCTGTCAAGGCTCTTTGCTCCTGAACTCTTATCGTGGTTCTTCTTAGATACAGTAGAAAGATTCCACTTGCCATAGTGAAATCAATACATAGTGTCTGGATGTGATAGCCTCCCAGCTTTTGGGAGATAAAAACAAGAAGGTCACAGGTTCAAAGCCAGCCTCTGGGCTGCATGAGATTTTTGTTTGAAAAACCAAGCAACCAAAAAATCAACCAAACACACTAAAGATTAATACAAACCAATGTTCATTGTCATTTACATTGACCTAATTTTGCCCAAGTGTGCTCTAAAAACCACAGAGCAAATTATGTCATTCTCAACTGAAATTCAGTGACTCTCCACATCAACTTCAAGTGACCAAGCCTTGTTCTTTTAAATAATTAAACAAATGTACAATCTGTTTAAAGCCATGCTGGTTTTGTGTGTATTTTCTTCTTGAGGTACTGCCATTCCCCTGAGTGTGGATTGGTGTGTGTGTGTGTGTGTGTGTGTGTGTGTGTGTGTGTGTGTGTGTGTGTTCACCGAGGCTTGCTGGCATTAGAGTGGCTGTGGTGGAAAACCTTCCATGCACTGAGGGGGGGGGGCATCTTCCTCAGACTGCCTGTGGTTTCAGTCCTGCCCTTTGTACTCTGGTTTTTGTTTCTACACGGTAGGCAAGTGCTTTACCAATTTTACTGTGTCAACCCACGTGCTCTGACTTATCATGAGCTCTCAGCTCAGTTCACAAGGGATGGCTTCATAGAAGTCTCTTTTGGCCTCAGGCCCCAGTGTTTAGGGTATAACTGTCCCCCACAGCATACTTCAATAATGACCCACAGATGTTTGCTCTCGGGTTTGGGGCCTAAGTTCTATTGCTTAAAGACTTTTATAAAATCCCAAGTAGATATTACCCTTTTAATTACAATCACTTATGATTGTGTGCCCGCACACACCTGTGAGGGTCAGAAGATACTATGAGGGAGCCAGTTCTCTCCTTCCACCATGTGGGCCCTGGGGACAAAACTCAGATTGTCAGAACAAAATATGGTGGCAAGTATCTTAAGTCCCCCAAGCCAGCTCACTTGGCCATGGGTATTGAGGCTTTACAGATGATCTTTGCTTATATATTGAAAACCTCATATGGTTTTCCTTACTTAATTTTTAGCTTGGTGGCTATAAAAACCACACTGGATTGTCTCACTTTCCAATCAGTTGGATTCATGTTCCTTGAATTATTTTATCCTTTGGACCTCTGTCATATCTTTGTCTGCCCTGGTCATTTCTCCTACACTTATTTGTTTTATTAAAAAAAAAACAACTTAAGAAGAATATCTCAAAGAGGTCAGTGACCAACCTTTTGACATCATGACGGGATTGTTGTCATTTACATAGTTTACACTGGATGACTACGTGAGACACTCAACAAACAAGCAAACAACCGCCCGGCGTAAGTTTATGATTCGTGTTGGGCTGCATTTCTAGCTGTCCTCGGGCTCATGCAGACCATGGGCCATAAATTGGATCCCCCCCCCCTTGTCTCAGGATAGCCACTGAAGCTGGAAATGGAGGGGACATGCAACACATGGTTGCTGATATTTGCAAAGGAGGGAGGCTGTCTTCTGTGCCCTGTGGGCATATGCATGAGTGTGTCTCTGCCAAGGGTACAAAGCACAAGGTTTAAGCATCTTAAGCCCGGGCTTCTCCTGTGACTCTACAGGAAGAGAATCATGCACAGCTCAGAACCACACACTGTGCTGACTATACAATCCACTCAATTCTCTGTATAAAAAGTGATGTGCTCTTTATCCTGGGCTCCCTAGCTATGGCACTAGCTTTGATGTGTTATTGGAATGTACTGTCACACCCTGGGACCTGGGGACAGGCCTCTTGTGCCACCAAACTGCTCCTGCTGTGTGCAGGGTTAAAAAGCACAAGCCTTGCTTCTTAGAAGCATTGGACTTCAGCAATGGCTTCCATAGATTTGGGGAAAATCAGGCCACACCATTTGCTTGGTTCAGTAATTTTGGCTTTGAGTGACTCCTGGAAAACCTCTGTAAGAATCGGGTTCTTCTCTGACAATATCCTATTCGGATACAGGGTTAACACTACATTTGGCTCCACCCTTAAGGTCCACCTGTACTAGACAATCGTGGAGACTTCATTCCTCCCTTGATCTGCTCCCTGGAAGCACAGAACTCGGCCACGTGGGATGGCTGGCAGGGAGTGTAACGGACTCGCTGCTGTTCCATACAGAGACATGCAGAGGTTGTCCAAAGGACATCTGCTCCCCAGACCCCATTACCAAACGATGGCTGACTGTCAAACAGGCAGCTCTCCACACCACAGACTCTGTTTCAGTCAGTTGCTGTTGTGCTGGGAGTGACAATAAGAATCTACACTGGGGGCTGGAGAGTCGGTTCGATAGGTAGAAACACTTGTTATTTGGTGGCCAGAAACTCACAAGTGCCTATAACTTTAGCCCCAGCAAATCTAATTATCTCTTTTGACCTCCATAGGTACCTGTACACACACACACACACACACACACACACACACACACACACACACACACCTTAAAAGCCAAACCAAACCAAACCAAAAAAACAGGCGAGCTGATGTCACTTGTCTAACAACCTGATTTGGCACTAAAAAGCCATATGGTAGAAGGAGAGAACCAACTTCTGCAAGTTGCCTTCATTGTGCCATGACATGCTATAGCTTGTATGCCTTGCACATACATGAAATTTATTAGTACATCAATGTGATACAAAATTTCAAAATCTACATTGAAATCATTCTTCTTCTTGCCCCCTCCTTCTCTTTCCCCTTCCTTTTTTTTTTTTTTTTTTTTTTTTTTTTGTGAGATAGGTTTACCAAGGCTAGCCTTGAACTTCTCATCCTCCTACCTCAGCCCCTTGAGAGGATTACAGACTTGGGCACTAATCTTCCTTTAAGATTTGTATAGGTACAAGCATGTGTAATTTGTGGGTTATATGCATGTGAAAATCAGCTTAAGTTCATCTGGAGGGGAGAGTTAGTTATAAATGTATGTGAATGAATGGGTAAGGATATGGACTCAAGCTAAGGGAAGACCGGCCACCTGACTGGGTTTATGAGGATAAGAGAAACTCAAAAGGAAAGTGAAGAATTCATCCTTTTGAAGTTCTAAGATATGACAGGCCCGTTTATCAAATGCACCACTTAAATGATCCCTCCGTGTGTGTGTGTGTGTGTGTGTGTGTGTGTGTGTGTGTGTGTGTGTGTGTGCATGTATTGGGTCTTGGGGCTCACTAATATGGCTGAACTGACTGGTCAGCCAGCCCCAGGGCCCTCTTGCCTCTACCTCCCCAGTACCAGTATTGGGCTGCCACATCAAGAGTGTGGGGATTGAACTCTGGTCCTCATCTTCTTCTCCCTGCCCCACCCTTATCAGTTCCTCTTTTCTCTGTCTCTACCATCTCTAGAAGGAGGGTTTATTAGTCCCATTTTACAGATAGGAACATTTGACAGACTGGAAACTGCAGGATGCTGGTGATGTCGAGGTGCATTCAGGGACACCCGACTATCCCTGTGCTCTCTCCATAATCCTTTACTGGCCCAGAAAGTAGGAAATTGGGATTTCTTGGGTTCCTCAGCAGCAAAGATGAAAATCACGGAGTAGCAGACAAATTACTCCCCTCTTCTTGGCTGGGAGGGCCATGAAATCATTCATAATGTGTGTGCTGCTGCCCTCTGCTGGCAGCCTCTAACATCTGCACTGTCTTTGCTATCCCTGGGAAGGAGAAACTGGGGGCTGCTAGGCTGTGGGGAGACAGACCTCACTCACCCACCTTCCCTGAGAGTAAACCTTTCGTCCTCCGAGGCCCCACTTCTTCTGCATTTGATTTTACCTCTCTCCAGACGTGGTAAAACAGCTCAGACTCCACCAGGCTACCTAGATCTGCTTGGTAGTCTCTTGCAGGGGCATAGTGTGATCCTAGCATTTAATACTGTCTAGTGTCTCAACCCACACAAGTCCAAGTAGGTGACAAAGTCAGGTCTGACTGTTGACAGGAGGTGGGATGCAGGGCATCTGGGTCACTGAGTATGTGTGTGTGACTTGGGCATAGGGGATTATAGGGGTTCTGTGATGCCTTTGCCAAGATACCCACCACACGCATAGACATGTATGTCTTGATTTGACATCTGGGTAGATGGTTAGCTCTCAGCTTCACTGCTTTCTTTTCCTGAACAAATTGAGGGACGGGACCCTGTGCTGGGGTTGGGGGGACAACTCATTTCTGACCATTGAGGGACAAAAACTTAAAAGCGAAAATTACTGTCATGACAACAAAGAGCTCATTTCACTCAGAGTCAGGGTCCTTGGCCTGCACCCCCACCCTGCAGCCCTGCACAGTTCTCTAATTCAGTGGGCCTGATGAATAACTCCCAGGTACAAAAGACCCTTTGAGGATGCCCAGTCATTATAGAGGGGCCTCGCCTGTTACTCCTTGTTTGCAGGCCCGACTCTAAATTTGGTTATTCACAACCTTGATCGCTCAATATTATTGCCCAACTGTGATCATTGTCTAATTATCCTAATAATACCTATTAAATAGTTCTCATTAAATCACTAGAACGGGAGCAGCAGAGGCCAGCTCAAATACAACTTAACCCAATAAAGCATCGGTCATTCGCTGAGCAGCAGAGCAAACTCTTCAAGGGACTACATAGACCATGGAGCCACAGAGGGATAGGACCATTGATTGCACCAACAATAAGCTAGCGAGTCTTCATTTTGATGGCCTGGTTTGCAGTTTCCTCTCAGTTTCCTCTGAGGCTGGTCTCTGTGACCTGACTCTTCTTTCTTTCTTTCTTTCTTTCTTTCTTCTTTCTTCTTTCTTCTTTCTTTCTTTTCTTTTCTTTCTTTCTTTCTTCCTTTCTTTCTTTCTTTCTTTCTTTCTTTCTTTCTTTCTTTCTTTCTTTCTTTCTTTCTTTTGTTGCTAGCCCCTTGTTGGTTTCCATCTGTCACCTTCACAAGGGCATCTAGTGAGAAAAAGACCTATAAACCTAATAGGGTAATTAGTTTCCTGTGGAGAGAAAGGGAATGACCAGAATCCATCTTTTGGCTGGCCCCATTCACCTGTGACAACACTGAAAGCTGGCCTCGTTTCTGTAGGTATGGTTCCAAATAGCTTCCCCTTTGGAGACAGGAGGAGATGGTGAGAACAAGCTCTAAACCTTGGCTGTTCATAATTTAAAGTTTCTGGCAGTGAAGATGGCGGAGAAGATGGGTATTTCCTTTGTGGACAAGAATGTTCTGCAGAACATTGGGTAGCATCTGTTGATTGTCTCCAAGATGCCACGGGCACTTGAATTCTCAAAATGACCTGGTACTGTGAGGATTAGCTCACTTTCCTGGTGAGGGATCTCTGAGGTTGAGTGAGTCGTTTTCCAAGGACTATGCCCACCCAAAATAGGTAGCATGAAACCCAGGACCTCATCAAGAGCCTTAGGCAAGCACTGCCCCAGCCAAGTCACAGCCAAGTCACAGCCCTTCCCTACTCAGTCTTCATGAAGGGAAACAAATTCAAATACAGAGTTCATGTGTATGTGAGGGGGAAATCTCTCTCTCTCTCTCTCTCTCTCTCTTTCTCTCTCTCTCTCTCTCTCTCTCCCCTGTTTGTGTGTGTGTGTGTGTGTGTGTGTGTGTGTGTGTGTGTGTGTGTAGGCCAGAAGTCAACATTGGACCTCATTTCTCAGGTGCAGTCTACCTTGGTTTTTGGGTCTGGAGATGAACAGTTAAGCTAGGCTGGCTGGTCGGTGAGCCCCAGGGATTTGATCGTCCCCATTTGCCTCGGTCTGAGATTATAAGTGTGAGCCACCGCGCCTGTTGAGTTCTGGGGACCAAACTCGTGTTTTCACACCTGGCACCACAAGCCCCTGGTCAGCTGAATGACCTCCCTGTCCCAGCACAGGCTCTGTGACATCTGCAAGTCTCGGTTCCCACTGTGCCTCATATCGGCAATGCTTCAGTAACGGCACCTGAGACACACCCCCTTCGCTGGCTGCTTCTTTTCATTTCGTTTCCAGGTATCTCACTACAACATGAGGTTCCTAGAATGAATACTAGAGCTTATTTGAGTTGGAATGTTATCATACAAAACACCAAACAAGGGTGGTTCACTCCACCAGAATTCCTAAGAGGGGCTGGAGAGACACCAGTGACTCCATCCAAGATGTAAGGAACAGTCATCGTTGTAGCTAAGGGAGTCTGCTCCAGTTGATCCATTGCAGGCTTTCAGCAGAAGGAAATCTATGTGTGAGCCCGTTAAAAAAGGCACACACTGTGTTCTGGCTTCTGCTCCACTGTAAGCCCTGGCCTAGGACTTTTTTTTGAGAAATTGTGTGTGTGTGTGTGTGTGTGTGTGTGTGTGTGTGTGTGTGTGTGTGTGTGTTGTGTATGCTCCTGCACTTTCATGCATACAGAAGCCAGAAGTTGACATTGTGTCTCTTCCTGGTTCACTTTCTACTTTATTTCTTTGAGTCAAGATTTCTCATTGAACCCGTAGGTTATTATCTTAGCTACGCGGGTTGGCCAGCAGTGCCTGGGATCATCCTGTCTCAGCATCACCGGAACTAGGACTATAGATATGTGCTGCTGTGCCCAGATTTTAAAAGGATGCTGGGGACTTGAACCCAGGTCCTCATGCTTGCACAGCAAGAGCTTTACCCAATGAGACATCCCCTTAGAAACCAGGATTTGAACTCTGGGCTTTACCTCACAACACACATTGCTTGAACTTCATAACAAATATTCCTCCTGGATTTTTCACAGCCTCTGAGTTTCAAAGATCATTCATGCAGAGAGAAAGTTCAAAGGATGCCTGAGGGAGGGATTTCAGACCAAACCAGCCGTTTCATGTTTAAAGTGTGAGGCATGGGGCTAGAGAACTGACTCATCAGTTAAGATCAGTCGCTGTTTTTCCAAAGGACAAGGGGTTTGATTTCTAGCATCCACATGGCCCCTAGCAACCATCTGTAATTCCAGTTCCAGGGGAGAGACCCTCTTCTGACCTCTGTGAGCATTGCATTGAATGGTGCACAGACATACATGCAGGCATAAGACCCATATACACACAAAATAAAAATAAATACATCTTTTCCTAAAAAAGCATAAGGCAGTAGACTTAGTGCCATCTCTCTGGGTTGAGCTTTTCCCTGCAGGCGATGCATACCCTTCCTCAGTCTGCCCCACCATGTAAGTACAGTGCTACTCTCAGACTCTAGATCCAGACCTATACCCTGAGTGGTAGAGTGATACCCTACCTGCTTCTCCTCTCAGCACCTTCTCCAGCATCACGCCCTGGATCTCTGACATTCGCTGCCTCTCTTCCACCTCCTCTAGCTGTCTCTGGATGGCCTGTAAGACCAAGAGCACATGTCATGAGGGAGTTCTGTAGATGTGGGAGCATAGGAGGGGCTGAGCCTGCGACTAGCTGTCACCTGAGCTATTATTGCCCTGATTCACTTGGCAGAGAGGCTGAAGCTCCCCAGCTCTGGGGCTTGTTGCTTTTGTCCTCAGGATTAGTCACAGAGCACAGCATCTGTGTATGTGCAATTGATGTCCACAGAGGAGTCAAAACTGCCCACCATACTGGAGTCCTAGGTGAGAGGCTCCTGTGCTGGCCAAAGGGGCACAGTGGTGAAAGTGATAGAATGGTACATAGATTAACAGGTGTGATTGTTCTAAATCCTCATATGCTAATGCTAATGTGCAACTGTTCCTCAGACTAGGCTCGGAGTCCCTAGCAGTAAGGGACAATGTGTGCTGTGCCTTCTCATTTTATTCATCTGTGATAGTCAGACAGATCGGTGTGGACAGGTATGCTTGGAGCAAATCATCAAGTTGGGAAGTTTTAGGTACTTAGGCTTTCACCTAATCCTGAAATAGAGTCAGACCCCAGCAGAGACTGTCAAGGAGCTGGCCGATGACTTCCGTCCTCACTGAGGATAGACCAAGGTCACTGCTTTGGGGAATAAGAAGACAGCCGAGCCCATGTGCTACCCTCACCTTGCAGGGTATTAACCTTTGGATGGAAAGGTGGCTCAGATGGGCTGCTCATGCCAGAGCCCTACAGGGGACTGGGCCAGGACTTTCAGAATCCTCATGTTTGGTTCTCAGAGAAGGGCGGAGGCCTATCCCAAGCCCATCTCCCTGAGGGCAGGATGACTCCTGAAGGACTTTCATACCCTGGGGCTCCCACCATACCCTGGGGCTCCCACCATACCCTGGGGCTCCCACCATACCCTGGGGCTCCCACCATACCCTGGGGCTCCCACCATACCCTGGGGCTCCCACCATACCCTGGGGCTCCCACCATACTCTGGGGCTCCCACCTTTCCATATTTGCTTTCTGACCTGAGCCTTATGGAGTCTTTTCAATTCTTCTTGCTTAAGTACCGGCTTCTCCAGCCTCCTCCTTCTTCTTGGTGCCTTCTATACAAACCAACAGAAAAGGAAAATCATGACTAAGAAACAGGTAAAGTTTACCAACCCTCATAGCCTTCTGCCCTCTCCATACATGGCTCCAAGCCACTGCTCAGCTTCTAGCAGGAAGGACTCCAACGGGACTCTGTAGAGATGACAATGACCTGTGTCTGTACCATGTGAAACATGAATGGCACATCCACAAGTGGCATTGAGTTAAGCTGTGAAGATAAGATTTCATTTAAGTTTTGCATCAAAATTGTCACCACCACCACCACCACCACCACCACCATCATCATCATCATCATCATCAGCAGCAGCAGCAGCAGCAGCAGCAGCAGCAGCCCCAGAAACAGACTTATCCTTATTGAGACACGGTTACACAGTATATCCCTGACTGACCTGAGACTTGCTACGTGGACCAGGCTATTTTTGAACTCAGAGATCTACCTGCCTTTGCCTCCCAAGTGCTCCATCTCAGGGATGGAATTTTGTTCTTCTAGAATTTTTAGAATCCTTTAGATCTTTGGGGGGAAAGCTTGGCTTTTAGGTCCCAACATGGATCTTTATTTCTGGAGATGACCTCCAGGTAGACTGCTCAGGTTATGGCTTTTAACATGGGGGGGCGGGGCTCTGTTAATCAGCAAGGATCTTCAGAAGAAGCCTGGACCAGGGTGAGAGGTGCTGGGCCTCATGGGTGCTTTCTGCCCTGAGCCGATCTCACTCGGCCCACATGGAGATGTGGGTTGTTTATTTTACAAGCATCTCAGCACCATCCATCAAATGACCCCATGTTGTAAATTCTAGCATCTGTAAAGTATTGTGTGCCAGAAAAATGAACTAATTGTTTCACGGTGTCTCCTTTATTCCTCAGCTGGTGCATCTCTACAAATATGGACATCAAAATTTAGAAAGACAACCTGCCGGAATTGAAACAATTAGTAATGGGCAGAGCTATGAACTGAGCCCATGTATTTCCCCACAGACAATGCTGCCTTTCTTTATACCATATACTAGGCCATCAAGGACCACCCCACCCTCCGTGGTAGGGCTTATGGAGGTGTCACCTTCCTCAAAATGGGGACAATTGAATGCAAATTCTGGCATGTTGATTAATTTTCGGTGAACTTGATGCATTCTGGGGCATCTGGGAAGAGGAAACCTCAACTGAGAAAATGCTTCCAGCAGATGCCCTATAGGAGAGTCTGGAAGACATTTTTCCTGATTGATGATTGACATAGGATAGGACCCAGCTCACTGTGGGTAGTGCCACTCCTGGGCAGTTGGTACCGGATTGCGTAAGAAAACGTGCCGAGCAAGCCGGTAAGCAGTGTTTCTCCATGGCCTCTGCATCAGTTCCTGCCTCCAGGTCGGTGCTTTTAATTCTCGTCCCGACTGTCCTTCATGATAGATGGTAAGCTAGAAGCCGAGACAAACCCCTTCCTCCCCAAGTTGTTTTTGGTTATGGTGTTCATCACAGCAAACTAGGACATCTGGAGAGGGGCAGACCACATCAGTACCATTGCAGACTTCCAGAAGCATACCCCTCCTCACAGGGTTCAGCTCAGTGGCAGAGTGCTTGCTAAGCATGTGTGAAGTCCTGGATTTGATCCTCAATGTACACACGTGTGTGTGTGTGGGGGGGTGTTGAACAGAAGGTTGGGGCTAGAAACATATTTAAAGCATTTTCTAGCAAATACACAGGGACCCTTGTACATGCTTCTTTATTCTGTCCACTCCACAGTGATGCTGTAGAATGTCAAGGAAAGACGCTAAGGGCTGGGCAAGAAGATAGCCAGCACAGAGGAGGGAATTAGAATCAGCTGCCATAAGTCTCCTTCTTAGGCAACCTGCCTCCATCTTCCTGTGCACAGATTCATCTGCACAGGTTCTGTTGTGACCCTTGTCTGGGGACACATCTGAATGCAACCAAAGAAACAGAGAGCCCAGAGACCAAACGCCTTCCTTCTTTCCACTTGAAGGCTTTCTGGAAGAGGGGGGGCTCATCAGAATGGGGGTGATATGGGCATAATTTACCACCTTGCACTCTGAGGTGACAACTAGCCATGGGCTGGACCAGCAAGATGACAAGGAGCTGGTTGTGAGGTTCATTTGGGGTATTATGGACTTGATACTTCCTCAGGCCGGTGGTAGTCTAGTCTTTCTCCATGAGAGTAAAATCAGTGGGGGCTGGGATCTGTCTCATTTGAATATAGAATTAACCCAGGGTCATGTGAGGGGATGAGGGGCAGCAAGGAACCCCCAGAAATCAAGGTAACACAATTCACAAACAATCAATTTATGATGAGGATTCAATTAACTCATGAAGCCTACATAAAAAAAGAATCCTGCCCTCCCATCCTCCCATCTCTCTGTCTCTGTCTGTCTTTCTGTCTCTCTGTCTCTCTGTCTCTCTCTCTCTCTCTCTCTGTGTATGCATGCACACTCACTCGCTCACATGCACCTTAGAGAGTTGGAGAAACCTCCCACACGCACACAACTTGACTTAAACGGAAACCAAAGCTTCCCTTGCTAGATATAGAAAAGTCGAGTATGGATGCAGAAATTTGGTTCTTCCCTTCCCTCACTAGATCCTCTATGCTCCAAAAATATAAACAGCAGAACAGCGAGCTGCTCCTCGGTCCACCTCAGAAGCAGGTGAGGACCAGGCATTCAGCACTCCAGCCCTTCTAGTCCCATTGCTTGCAAAAACAATGGGCTTCCGTGGCAAACGTGTCTCTGTGTATTAGACATACGGACACATCTACAGACACGTGACATTGTGTTTTGTCTGCATTGGTATGAGAGCTCTGGAAAGTGCTCTCCAGATTTATTAACACCCACTAAGCAAAGGGGGTGGCTGCCTTCCCAGTGGCATGCAGGCTGCCCCGTCCACAGGAGGAGTGTTGGTGCGTCCCCATCTCTGTGTATCTGCATGACTTCGCTTCATAGCTCTGCATAAAATAAACATAACATTTTCCATGCAATCTGCCTCTAGTGCTTCTTAAATGAAGTTGTGCTTCCCTTGGGGAAATACACATCTGCTTGTTGAAATTTTTCAATGGTTTGCTTATTGGACCACATATTAAACCCACTTCAAGCACTGCATTTGCCAAATGGTTTCAAGTCAATATGTCTTCTTTTTTCCCCTTTCTCTGTGTGAGATGCTGGGGCTTTTGTCTTTAAGAAGACAAATCTTGGGGGGGGGGTGTTCCAGATATAAAGGAGGGCACTCGACGGATTGCAATGCGTCCTGAGCCTCTTTAGGACTTCTGCAGCTGGAGCCCACATTGGCTCTGATACCTGGATGGGTAAGGAGCCCCAGCCAGCTAAGGCACTGTATGGTGTTGCAAGTGATGTTACCTTTAACCCCGAGGAAAGTTGGGAATCAATGTCTTCTTCTGCAGAGGACGAGGTGGGAGAAGAGGTGGCTTCTGTCACTGGAGCTCCAGGACCTGAAACAAGAGCCGGAGAACTCACCAAACTGCTGGCTTCTTTTCCTGCTTCGAGCCTCACAGCTGCCTCCCCCCTCCCTCGCCCCATTTGCTTCCTGCGGCCCACCCCTCAGTGCACCTGCCAGGAGCTTGGGAAAGCAGTACCTCAGGCCCACTGAAAAGTTGGCCCTCCACGTTAATTACATTTCTGGATCCCTGCCAAGAGCTCTGCAGCTCTTCTCACATTCAAAACAAAGCAAAGCAAAACAAAACAAAACAAGGTATTATGCTGAAATCAAGAAAGTCCTTAAACACCCTTTACTGGGGGCAGGATCCTTGCCTACATCGCTTTTGAATCCGAAATCTATTATGAAAATGCATATCTGAAGTTAGCTGAGTTACCTAAACGATCCGGGTGAGGTTTGTTCTACAGAGTAATTGAATGCAAAAAAAAAAAAAAAAAAAAAAAGTCGGAGCCTGCTCTTAAACAAATCTCCCTTCTGCGGCTCACAGCATCTGGCACCCATTTTTACTACACGACATCTGCTCAGTGTAAAAGAGCTGGCGTCAGAATGTCTGGTCATAGAAAAAAAAAATCCCAAATGTAATCAGAAGCAAAAGGACCCTAAGCCTAAGGATTTTATCACATAGCCTCATGCAACATAAATATTTCATTAATTATGGCTAAACAAATGCCACTTTTATTTTCCTAACTTGCAGATATTATCACATCATGGAAGGGATGATTCAAATGCCAGGAAAAAGCAGTTTAAAGATAGGGACGGCCCAACAAAGCAGGGCCCATGGGGAGGCTAAAGCTGAGGAAGCCATGCCAAGCTCCAAACATGAACTGGATGGCCCAGGACCGGAACGCGCCCATATTGACCAAACACCTTTTGTGATCTGGCTGGGAATGAGGTGTGGTGGGCCTTCCAGGTGCCACGGGAGGCTTTCCATTTTCCCAGCAAGCACATCTGTCCCTGCACACACACCTGATGGTGTCCATGTTAATACCGGGATTAACCTTGCTGCTGGCTGCCCAGCAGAACCAGCAGTGATGGGAAGGCGTGCTACAGTGGCAGTTTGTGTCTGCATAGAACTGTGGAGTGGGTGGGGAGAAAGGAGGGAAGTAATTCCAAGTCAGCTAACATCCTCTCCAGCCTCCCTATAATTTTCAACTATTCACCCCAGTGGGAGCAGCCAAGTGTTACAAAATAAGGGTAATTTTAACCTTCAGCAACACATTTACATACACTGTTATTCGGAGCAAAATAATACAAAACATTCATAGAACAACCCAGCCTCTCAGGGGAGGGAGTTTGCTGTTTCCACTTTCATTTGCCAGATGGGAAAGCTCAGGTAAAGACAGAACCAGAGAGTGGCATCACTGAAAGTGGAGGTTCTGCTCTTGGGCAGAGATGCATCCAGCTTCTAGCCACTAAATTAGGGGCGGGGGTGGGGAGCCACTGAGTGCTCACTCAGTGTAGCAGCTGAGGAACCGATTTTACGCCCTACTGTCATGATTCCTACGTGCAGAATTACTGTGGAAGAGCAAAGACAATTAACCCAAGCCCCAGACAGTACCCGGTGTACGGGAGGTACCTATTGGGAACGGTTAGAATGTTTTGTTCACTACTTTTCTCATTGCGGTGACCATAGATCCGATACAGAACAACTTAAGGGCTGGAGATGAGCTGACACAGAACTTGTTTAGCGTGCAGGAGGCTCTGCATCAGATCCTCAGCACTGCCCTTGAGAGATGGGGGATGGGGGAACCACAACTTCAAGGTCATTTTTGGCTACATGGGGGGGGGGTTGAAGTCATTCCAGCTGAGACTGTCTAAAAAAAGAAAGAAGAAAGGAAGGAAGGAAGGAAGGAAGGAAGGAAGAAACAAAAGAAAAGAAAAGAAAAAGAAAAGCAATTTGAGGGAAGAAAGGGTTATTTTGCCCACAGCTTAAGGATGCTGTCCGTCATAGTGAGGAAGGTGTGTTGGAAGGCTGTTCACTCACCTCTCAGTGTAGTGGGGAGCAGAGAGAGAGATGAAGGCTGCCATGCACTCCTTGTTAGTCCCCTTTTATTTACCCGCTAGCTCAGCCCACTGATGGACCACCTTCAGGGTAGGTTTTCATTCCTCAGCTAACCCTCTCTAGAAACACCCTGACATTTCGTTGCTACTTCCTAATTTCGATACTGTTATTAATCACAATGTATATATTTTTGGAGATGGAGGGTTGACAGGGGAGTCATGACCCACAGGTTGAGAACCCCTGCTCTAATGCTTTCCCAGAGGGGCAATGCTCAGATTGTCCTTTGAGTAGCACACGCACTTGGGTGCTAGTAGCGATCACAGGGAGCTTTGACTTTGGTACCAGGGATAGACTAGCGGTGGAGTGACACTTATCAAAGACACACCCGAGAAGCAGAAAGCAAAGCCTTGGAAGGAACAGACTGATTTAAACACTATTCTCCTGTTTTTCAAACATTCTTTATTCCTCATTTAACATTAACAAAATAAAACCCAGGCACTTTGCAATATCATTCGTGAAGTCTATCAGTTTGTAAACAATGACTAGGTACACACACACACACACACACACACACACACACACTGGGGGGGGGGGGCGGAGGCACACAGATTAGTCTGATAAACAAGAGAAAATTCATCGATAAAAACAGACCCAGAAATGACTGATACAGTGAAATTAACAGTCAAGTATTTTAAATTATCATAAATATGCTGAATAAGTTAGAATACATTTAAGACACGAATACATTTAATAAAGTAGTAGTCTATAAAATGAACACTGCTATGGTTAACTACCTTCTTTCTTTCTTCATTTCATCTTTTCTCTTCCTTCCTCTTCCCTTTCTTTACTCCCCCTCCCTCCCTCCCCATCCTCCCTTCCTTCCTTCCTTTGGCTTGGTGCTGAGAATTAAGCCCAGGGGAATTAGACTTGTTCAGCTTGAGTACTATTGCAAAGCCACATCCTCAGCCCAGAAACTCACTCAAAGGAGCGAGGAATAGAATCAAATGCAGCTCACCAGAACTCGCAGGTGATGATGGAGGCTGGGGAGATGTTCAAAGGATATGACATTTCAGTTCAATTAGAAACAATATTAAGAGATCTATTATATAGTGTGGTGACTATTAGTGTTTGAATGGGAAATGTACCCCATAGGCCCTTGTGTTTGTACGGTTGATTCGAAGATGCTTTGGAACCTCTAGAAGGTAGAGCCTACTTGGAAGAAGAGGGCCACAGTGGTCATTGTTTCTGGCTCAAGTCACTCTGTTTCTTGCCTGTTGACATGATAAAAACATCAGCCGCTAGCCCCCACTGCCTGGCTAGACTCTGCTCTGAACAACTGTGTATTCCCTGCCATAAGAGCTCTAAAGAAGCACAAAACCCTGAGTTTGTATCCCCAGAACTCGCATAAAACCAGGTATATACATTTGTAATCCAGCGCTTCCAATGTGAGATGGGAGGCAGACACAGAATCCCTGAAGGTCTGAAGGCCAGCTAGCCTGGTGTACTCGGTGTGAAAAGCAACACAAAACAGAGATCCTAAAGCTGTAGAGACAACTCAGCAGTTAAAGGCACTGGCTGCTTTCCCAGAGGACTTGGGTTCAGCTCTTTAGTGCCCACGTGGCAGCTCACAAGTGTCTAACTCCAGCTCCATAGGCTCTGACCCCCTTTTTGGGTACTGCATGTACCCAAATACATGCACATATTTGTTGGCCCATATACATACATGCAAGCAAAACATGCACACACATAAAATAAGATTAAAATCCCAAAAGGTGCCCAGTTTTAAACAAGGCAGAGAATGAGGACCATCCCCCAATGTTGTTCTTCGATCTCCACTTGTGTGCCATGACTCTCTCAGAGGACCACATTCACATACATAATCATACCTCCCCCCCCACACACACTCACTCACTCACACACAGTGGGGGAGAGAATGAGGTAATAGGAAAGAAATATATTTTTGAACCCAAATGTTATAGAACCAAACCAATATAAAAACAACAGAAACAGCTCTAGTTAGGAGCGTTAGCTCTCCTCTTAGTGACTGGGAAGCTAGTGTAAGAGTTCCCACTAGGAGCATTTTTACACACATTTTAAAGATTAGTTTTTATTTTTATTTATATTATGCACAAATGCTCTGCTGAATGCACACCGGAATGGCAGAAGAGGGCATCGGATCCTGTATAAGCACCACTCGGGCGCTGGAACTGAACCCAGGACCTCTGGAAGAGCAACTAGTGCTCTTAACCACTGAGCCATCCCTCCAGTCCGAGCATGAAACACAGCACACTCCACACTATGGACACTCCACTCAACAACAGAATCCATAGAACAAAAACAACCTCCCACCCCATTGTGCATAGATGCTTCATTTTTTATTTATCTGTTGTTTGGTGTGTGTGTGTGTGTGTGTGTGTGTGTGTGTGTCCCATTGGTTTGGTTTGGCTTTTGAGACAGGGTATCAGTGCAGCCCAAGCTGGTCTCAGCCTTGAAGTCCTCCAGCCCAAGTACAGACTACAGGCATATGGTACCATGCTCTGGTATCTCCTAGACACCCGGACTGATGCTCTCACCTGTTTGGGATACTGCTACAGTGTGTGTGGGTGTGCAGGGCTATTGTGTGTTGACTCTGATTGCTTTGGGTATGTAAGTAGGTGTGCTACACCTGGATCTTATGGCAGCTCCCATTCCAGTGTTCAAGGGACCGTCATACTGAGTTCCCCAGCTCATTTATAATCCTGCTAATAGAAGGTCTCTTATGTTTTCCCCAACTCCATCCTCATTGGCCAGCATTTGCAGTTTCCTTGGTGGCTCTGATGACCAAGGTGAGAGGGAATTTTAGTTTTGACTGCATTTCCCCAATGGTTAAATACGTTGAACATTTTTGATGCATTTATTGGACATTTATTCATTTGCCCATTTGTTGGTTAGATTACTTGTTTGAGTGTTTAATGTTTTGAGTTCTTGATTCTGCTTATGAATATCTCCAATCAGATGAATAGTTGGCAAAGGTTTTCTTATACTGTTAAGAGGTTTTTTTTTTTGGGTTATGCAGGAGCTTTCTAATCAGATGAATAAATTCATCTTTATGAAAGGAGATTGAGTTCCCAGCTACTTTTTAAAGTTGTTTTTATTTAAAGATAAAGTCTCGCTATTAGCCCCAGCTTGCCTCAAACTCATACTCTTTTTTGCTTCTGATTCAGTCTTGTGATTATTAGGGTTGCAGGCATGCACAACTATACACCCTTTGGTTTTTAATAAGTGTATTATCTATCAAAAATATATTACATGGGGTTAGAGAGATTGGCCCAGTTAAAAACATTTCCTGTTGCTCTTGCAGAGGATCCAGGTTTGACTCCCAGGACCCACACAATGGCTCACAACCATTTGTAGCTCCAGTCCCAGGGGACCAAATAGCTTCTTCTGGCCTCTGTTGGCATCAGGCATACACACTGTATACAGATATACATGTAGGTAAAACATGTATATGCATAAGATAAAAAAATGAATAAATCTAAAAATTAAATATACATAAGCAATAAATAAAATTTGGTGGTGTGATTTTAAGAGAATTCTTGTATCTCAAGTTACCTATGCTTATTCCAAACTCCGCTGTAAATAAGTTCTCTTGTTAATTTATGCAGATGTTTAATTAGAGTGCAAACAAGATAATTAATTAATTGCTTGGAAACTGATTTTTCCCGGAGTTAAAAAAATTTTGAATTAGTTAAAAACATATAAAGAAAAACAGATTTTTTTAAAATACTGAAAATAATAGGATCACAGTTTGTTAGAAGCAATCAAATGAGCGACAAGAAGTCGCCATCTTGGGAGACAGCTCAGTGGGTGCTGTACAAATGTGAACACCTGGGTTAAAGTCCCCACATCAAAAGCTGCGCAGGGCTGTACCCACTCCTGCAATTCTGGCATTGTAGGGGAGTGGACAGGAGGATCATAGGCTTCTGGCTTCCAGCCTAGGTCCAGGTTTGGTGAGAGACCTGTCTTAAGGGAGTATGATGTCAGGGAGTAATCAACCAGGACACCTAGCAACCTCTTCTAGCTTAGACTGCACATAGATGCACACACATCAACAAACATGCACATGCACCACACATTCACATACCCATAGTGACAAAGAAAGAGATGCCATGTATGTGCTTAAACTATTCTTAAAGAAATACACTAAATTTTGGCAAAGTGCAGAAACATAACATGCTATGATTTTTGTTAGATATCTCTGTACTGTTTGATTACTCTGACTCTTTGGTATATTAATTAAATAATTAACAACAACCAGATTTAAATATAAAAGGTCTCTATTTTCATTGGTAATCAAACATACAGAAGAGTGGTTAGTAATCCAAAGGAAACAAAATTGTATATGTGTAAAAATGTCCAGTCCATCCATATGGGATAAATACATTCACCTACAAATATTTGCATATATAAAAATATTATATTGCATATATACTTATAAGTTAAACAGTCGAATGATGGTTCATTAAATGACAACATTGTCATAGAACATCCTTTCAAATCCCATTTATATAGACTCTGGTCATTTTATAATATCTAGAATATAAGGTTGATTTTTAAAAAATATACAATTGTATGTACATATCAGTAAAAATGTTCATATAGTCATACAGAAGGAAACTGGTAGGATTATTAATTTAACTCTCTATAATTTCATTTCTTTTTCAGATTTCTCTTACAAATTTTTCAAGTTTCCTTAACACTTCCCTTCAGTTACATTTCTTTTTGTGTGTGTTGGAGGAGGGAGGCACACATGTGGTGGTCTCAGGACAACTTGGGAGAGTAGGTATTCTTTCTCCAACCCTGCAGATCCTGGGGATGGAGCTCAGGTCGTCAGGCCTGGCAGAAAGAACCTTGAGACAAGCTGAGCCTTCTCACCAGAACCAATGCTTCACACTTTTGTCAGAATGAACTGGAGAAGTATATATCAAAGGGCGGTGTCTCTTAATCCAGTGAGATCACTAACTGCCCCGCATGCACTCTAGACTAGACTACTAGGAAAGTCACTTACGTGGATCTTGCCCTGTGGAAGAAGGATGTGCCACCTGCCCCATGGAGGTGCTGCCAAAAGGCTGTACCAGTTTCTCCAAGGATGGGACTCTGTTACCCAGTGGCCCTTTCTCCTTGGGGCTATTAAAGAGGTCCCCAATGTCCTTTCTTTGTTTGCATTCCTGGAGAAAACTCTCAAAGGATTTATCTTTGAGGCCAAGGGAGGGAGTATGTGAGGCTCCTTTCTTTGGACCGTGAGTGGCATCCTGCAAACTCACTTTCTCCAGGAGGGTAGGGACATCTTCAATCTTGCTGTGGGGTGGTAGGGATGTGGTTGCAAAGAACATCTTGGATGGACGGCTGGGCAAACTCCGGCTGCGGAGGATGGGGTCCGGAGGGCTAAGGTCTGAGGCCTGGGCAGCCTTAGATGTTGAAGAAGCCAGAGAGAAGAAGGCCGAAGCCTTCTTGGCCATATGTCTCCCTGGAGACTGCTGGTCCCCATCTTTACTAGAACCCAGTTTTCGGAGGCTAAAGGAACGAGTGAAATCATGTGGCTGGCCCCTAGGCAATGGTTTAGATTCTGGCTTAGGGCTGGTCTTCTTTCCAGCTTCAGAATTGGGGAGCAGAGACCTAAGGATGGCATTTGCAATGAGCTTCAAGGGTGACTTGGGTGGAGGCACTTCCCGTTCCTGAGGTGCCTTCACGGCTGGGGTATGCATCTCCCCGAGGGCCTTTTTCTGGGACAGCAGTTTTTCTTTCACAGCCTGAGAGAGGGTGGAGGAGCAGACTGGTTTCAGGCTTCTGCCTCGGCCATTCTCAGCACTTTCCTGGGAGAGCCGCCCCCCAGCCTTGTGCTCCTGGGAGTGGTCATTCCAGTCTAGTAACATGGTCTTCTGCTCCTCAGTGAGGACTAATTTCTTCAAGCCCAGCTTCCTTTGTTTGGACAGCTCTGGTCCATCTGTCTGTCCAGTCCTGGGATCTTCACTCAAGTCTCCTGGGTTCCTTGAAGCACCAAGAGCTGGGTTTTGATTGGTCAAATACTGGTCTTTCCCTGCAGTGGACGGAGAATCTTTGTGTATGTCTTTGGTATTTCCAAAAGCCTGTGCTGCCTGGCAGTCCTCTGAAGCTGAGATCTCCACAGGGCTTCTGAGGCCTTCTCCACCGGGGCTCACCAGGCAGTGTTCTGTGCTCTCAAGCATGGAGGTATGAGGCAGATACAGGGGAATTTCCTTTGCAACCCCTTGAGCCCTGGCACGTCTGAGGTAGATTGGAGTATGGCTGACATCATCTCTGGAGATCTTCGGAGAGTGGAGGTTGTAAGCTGGCACCTGTGGAGAGTGGGCAGAAATACTGGTTACTCAAAGCTCCTTGCCTTTGTTTGTCTGGGGAAGGTGTCAAAGCACACACCATTGGCTTTCCTTCTCCCGTTCCAAGATACTCAGCGTCAGAAGAAAGCTTTAGAAAGGTCACTCTTTGATCCAAGTGCTTGCAACTTGCTGGCATCTACCTGTAGTCCCTTAATATATTCTAATCAAAGACCACCCAAGGGTCTAAAACAGTGGTTCTCAACCTGTGGGTCACAACCCCTTGGGAGGGTTCACCTAAGACCAACAGAAAACACAGATGTTGACATTATGCTTTATAACAGTAGCAAAATTACAGTTATAAAGTAGCAATGACATAATTTTGTGGTTGGGGGAGTCAACCACCACACGAAGGACTGTATTACAGGTCCATGGCATCAGGAAGGTTGAGAACCACTGCTTTAGTGAAGCGTGTGGTCAGCTGGCTTTCCCATCTCCTGTGCAGGGACCTGGAGTGCACTTACCTGAGGAGGGGAATTATCTGTAGTATGTCCAGGTACACTGACTGAAGACAGTGAAGGTAGGGAAGATGAAGAAGAGGAAGATGGAGGAGGAGGAGGAGGAGGCTCCTTTGGAGGCGATGAAACTCTTTGGTTCATGAATGTTGTATCTATGAAGGAAATGACATATTCCATTGTTACCTTGTTTTCAGCATAAAAAGAGGAGACTGTGGGCGGATCCTCAGTCTTAGAAAGGAAGATGCTGGGGAAAGGCTCAGGGGTTCTTAGTGGCCATAGCTTGGGACTCAGCAGCAGGGCCCTGGAGAAGCCATGCAAGCTAGTGGTTCAGTGTCTGTAAGATCTCTCCCAGGAGATGAGAGCAGAACCCACAGAGTGCTTCTTGGAGACCGATATTCACTGCTAATGCTTCCCTGAAGTCATGGTGGGCAGGAGCTGGGATTGCGCTAAATCTCTCTGTCAATAAATCATGTTAAATTTCTTGCTACAAGATGTGAGACCATTAGCTGTAGGCATGGACAAGATAGAGGGCTTGGTCCTAATGAAATGGGCTCTTCCTCTCACACGAAGAAAGCCCCTAAAGGGCTCTCAGACAAGGTGGTTAGCTTGAGATTTTATGGGAACCCAAGGGAGGGACGTTATATTCATATCAACAGTTTGAATCACAGAATTAATGGGCCCTTGCCAAACTTCTGTGGCTTGGGGAATAGGCAGGAAGTAGTGTATCGCTTTAGAGGTATGTGAGAAAGGATGGTGGCTGACCTCTGGGGAGGAGCACAGTTTTGAACTGTGGGCAGCTAAAATCATCTGGTCCTGCAAGAGCAGGATTCTGACAATACATCCCGAGAGGTTATCTAGGCCCACGTATACTGACACTTCCTGTCCCTCTTCTCTTCCAACTCGGTAACCTTAAATCTGCAATATCAAATATTTTCTCTCCAGGATAGAGCATTTCAGATGACTTGTATTCAGCTAGATTCAGAAAAAGCACAGTCTTTCATGGGCAGCCTCTCTGCTTCAACCTCAGGCTATGACAAGCCTTTGTGGCCCACAGCAGCATTCCTTAGGTGCATCCTGGGACTGTGTGTCTCACTGGATTACTCTCTCACCCGGTACCCCAACTCCCTGCTTCAACTGGCTCAGGTGGCCCATTCAGATTTCTCTTTGGGGTGTCCAACCTCAGGTACTCAAAATATGCTTTTGTTACTCTGAGAAAACGTGAGGAACATAGTGACATAGAGTCAGGGATCTCTGGGGACACATATGTAAATGAAAAGCCAAGCCTAAGTGACCTCCACTTGAAAAGAGTTCCCTACATCATTCTAGGGCGGGGAGGCACTGGAGGGCTTGCAGCGTGCTTTCTTGCTCATTCTACACAAAGATGAACATGGTAGGCAGTGCATACCGGACGTGGGCTCTGAAAGGATGGTTGCTTTATACATGTGGTCCCTGGGCTCCCATAGGGTATCCCACCCTCGCCCCAGGATGTTTCTGAGGGAAAAGGTTACTGGGGAACATGGCTGCTGTGGAGGTGGGTAAGAGGGAGACCCTGGGAGAGAGGCCATCAGCTGCCAGGAACTGACACAAGGGAGGCGCTGGCCTCCAGCCCATTACCCACACCCCATCCCAGCCCACAACATAATGGTTCTGGCCTAAAAAGGCAAAACTTGTGAGTGAGTCGTTGTCTTGCTTCCTGCCCCCAGTTACTAAATTCCTGCCAAATTCCTTCTCCCCCTCTTTCTCGCCTCCTCAGTCTCCTCTCTCTGCCATCCGCTGAATCAGGCTCCTTAAGTAGCCTCCAAAGTCCCCTCAGCTCTACAAACTGTCCCTTTGTTCCTCTGAGGAGTCACAGGGAACCTTGTGACACAGAGTCAGGGACACCTTGAGCTACACACAAGCTAGACCGAAAAGCCTTGGGATCTATAAGTTCATGATGCAGAAGTCGCTCCCTCTCCTTCCCTTTATCCCAGGCTCCACCTTTGCTGCGAGGTCTCTGGTACGGGGTCCTGATACATTCTCTTAAAGTCAGAAGTTGTGGAGGGCTTGAGAAATAAGGCATTGCCCAAGGGCTAGGCATGACTCAAGTGAAAAGAGGCCCGCGAGGAGCTGAGAGATGGGAAATCTGTGAGACTGGTGATGTCTTCAAGCTTCTCTCAAAGATGGGAAAGGGACCCCCAGGACTCTGATCCCTTCACATGAGCAAGTTACCTCTAGTGTCCTTATCCAAAAGTGCCCAGCACCATGCAGACACATGCTAGCTTAGGATTCACATTTGTTTCCCTCTTCTTGCAGACAAACTATCGGGCAGATACCGCTAGAACCTTGGTCTGCTTCAGAGGCAGGGGTATACCTGCCCCAGCCAGGGTTTCTCTAACTCCTGGCTTAGGAGCTCATTCTTTGTCTCTCTCTACCCTCCTCTCTCATGCTTGCTGGGGAGCTCTGAGATGGCCCACCAGGCTGCTTTGTCCTCAATAGGCTCTCAGGTCCTTTTGTGCCAAAGGGCTTCAAAAGCGGGCCTGGGACAGGATTACAGTCTCTGTGTCCCCCTTGTGTGACCTCCTCTTTGTTTGTTTGTTTGTTTTTTTTTTTATCCTACTAACTGATAAACCTTCTGGAGCATAGGAGTTCTTGACTTTTGGGGTTGACATGATAATTGGGATTCTAGATATCACTTCTTCCTAGTATGAAGGACTCCATCTTCTCAAAGTCTTGGAGCGCCCTCTAGGGGCAGCATCCTGCAAGCCTGAACCCATATGCTGTTTCACTGGGCCTAATCCAACCATTCATTTTTCAAACTTCCTCCCTTCCTCCATTTCTTCCTCCCTCTCACACATAAACAAGAACTCCTTTGGACCTTGATAGGCCACAAAAACAACAGGCTCAAGCCCTGTCTGCACCTAGCATTACTGTGGCTTAAGACTCACACTCCATATTCTCCAGGCGTGTCCCCAAAGCCCACCTCTGAGTAGTAGAAGTCTGTCTTTGTTGCTTGACAACCTCCTATCTCACCCCATGCTGGGAACTTGCTGAGGACAGACTGAGCCCCCTGACACTGGTGGTACTCAGAACCACTGGGATGGCCTCAGCACCCAGGAGGACTGGCCCGAGCTTGGAAACCTTAGTTCCCTTTGTCACCTCACATTCCCCACCTGATGAATCTCAGATGATTCAGGTGTTATCTTAGCCTGTTCCCAGGTATGAGGGCCTGTTCTAGCTACAAAGGTGGGCCTTGGCTCAGGCAGACACATGAAAGGTGGTGAGTCTGGGGGTTGCTGGGAAATGACTCATTGGCCAGGAATCATGCTGACTCAGAAGGAGTGAGAATCAGAAGGAGGGAGAGCAGAGGCCCAAGGCCATGTTGGGTCAGGCTGGAGAGGGAACGTGTGGACTAGGGGAGGCAGAAGAGGGTGACGGGCACAGAGCAAGATGGAGCTCCAACTTCTCACTCAAGGCTTCTGGATGAATTCTGTTTGCTGTGTGGTTGTGTGTGTATGTGGTCATTATACCTCTTGCGGGAACTTTAAAACTCACCCGGGGCCAAGATCTGGTGAAAAGAATCTCTCTCTTTCTGTCTGTCTCTGTCTCTGTCTCTGTCTCTCTCTCTGTGTACATTTATGTGTGTTTATATTCATATTCTAGTGCAAGCTGCTATGTTCTTGCTATCTTTGGTCACAATGACATAGAACCAAGATGGGGTGCGGGGAATCTAGTCCTGTTCCTGGGACAGAACCAAGCACTTGGCTCTCAGTTTCCCCTCTTTCTCATTTCAGACTTTGAGCTCATGTCGGCTATGGCTCTGGTCTGGTGAAATAAATAGACTTTTAAGGTACTGGGATTTCAGATTAGAGAGAGAGGGATGGAGAAGTCCCAAATCCCTCTGGATTGGCAGTGATTCCGGTCAGCAGCAGAAATCAAATCAAGCCAACAGGTTTTCTTGCCTTCAGATCCCAGACTAGGCAAGAGAAGACACCATGTAAGGAATGGGTGCAACTGCCCTTACCCCACCCCCTTCCCCCCTGCCATGACTCACTGGACTGGAATTTTCTTCTCCAGTTCTGGTATTTGCTTGATGTTGGAGAATGGAGGCTGTGGGCCCGTTGCAGAGCTGCGGTGAAAAACAGAAAGGGGCAGGGAAGATGGGAGGGAGTAAGAGAATGTTAAATGTGTAGGAGAGGAATTTGTCTCCCATGGCTTACTCACCAAGTTAGCAGGCAATTGCTTAATATGGATGGAGATACTTCTTATCGTGGTGTAATTCTCACCCCCTCCCATCATTCATTCATTCATTCATTCATTCATTCATTCATTCACCCACTCACTCATTCTTACATTCTTCATCAAAAAATTATACAGGTAACCTGAGTTTGATCCCTGAAACCCAGATTAAATGCTAGGAGCAGGAAGGGTCGTCTTCCCCAGAGAAGAGCACATCAGTTAGTTGTCTAGTGCTGAAACTGGTCAGGCCTGGATACACATACAACTAACTATATAAACAAAACAGGTTATCTTTAAGAATATATCTGTATAATCCAAATCCATGTATGCAGTAACAATGAAAAATGAGGCCATGGACATGAAGGACGGGGGAGGGGGAAGGTTATATAGAAGGCTTTGGAGGGAGGACAGGGAAGGAGAAATGTAATTAGATAAAAAGAAAACTGGCCACAGAGGCGTGAGTCTGTAGCAACCGCAGTCCTACGGTGAGATGAAGGACCAATGGGTTGCTCACGGCCCACCCGGTCTGCACTGTACAGAGCAGCAGCAGAGGCCCCGCCTCAATAAAGTGAGAACCGACTTCCGAAAGTTCGGTTCTGGCAGCACTTTCTCAGAATCCTGTGTGCCTCCCCTCTGTGTGGGTCCCAGCACAGGCGGTGGCCCCTCTGCACCTGAGAACAGGTGTGGAATCCAGGGCATCCTGTTCCCGAGCTGGGCTCAGACGCACAGGCACTGAGCTTCCATCACAGAGAAAGGAGGGGCGTGGGTGCACGTGTGAGGGGCAGAAGGTAGAACTGGGAGGTATGGGGAGAAAAGAAACCACCCAGGAGGAGTCTGGGTGTGGGAGAATGAACAGGGGAGGTTTGAACACAGAGCTCTTTGGATCCTCACCAGTGAATGTTCTCTCAACTCATCTAAGCATCCCCTCCACCCTGACCCCCGACCCTGTGAGCTGACCTGGAGCACTGGCGTGCCAGCCACTACCTGGGTTTCCTTTCCCAGGACAAGATCCTCCAGCCCCTTAAAAGTCTCTGCTTTAAACTCGGTGGGATAGTGGAACTGGTGGCTCAGATGTCCCGCTGGTGGTAATAGGGCACTCAGGCACATTTTACCATAGTGAGGTCATAATATAAAGAGTCCTAGGTCAGAAGCCCAACTCCATGGATTCTGGGATGCTTGGGTTGAGACCTGTCCCTATAGGCTCAGGTATTTGAATGCTCGGTCCCCAGTTAGTGGCCTTGCTGGAGGAAGTGTGTGTGTCACTGAGAGGGCTGTGTTCTGAGAATGTATAGCCTTACCCTCCTTCCGGTTCACTTTATGTTTGCCATCAGAGAGGTGGGCTCTTGGCTGCTTGCTTTGCCTGTCTGCCTGCTCTCATGTTTCTGGAACTGTAAGCCCAAATAAACCCATCCTTTCCTAAGTTCATCCTGGCCACATGTTTTACCCAGATGTCAAGCTTGCCCCAGAGAAAGTGAGCAGAAATCACCACAGAGAAAGTGGTGAAATCACAGGGAAGGGTTTTAAACATCACTAAGGATGTACAAAGCAAGCACTTTGTGTTCTTGAGCCCATCTTTGGGTGCTGATGTGAGCTTTGGGTTTAATAGACAAAGATCTGTGTCAGAAGGCAAGAGGACAAAGTCCAGGTGTGGTCTGGTTAATCAGTGCTCTGTTCTGGCTCTGCCCAGTGACTAGAAGCATCTTAGTGCTCGAGAGGACAGACCACACCCTTCTGATGATCCTGGCAGCTGGGGGTGGGCTGTGTGTGATCTCAGCATGGTGACCTGTTTACCGTGCTCTGCTGCTCTGGAATCTAAGGGCTGACTGTAGGTTAGGACAGTGACTGGAAATTTGCCAGCTTCTTTGGGAGCCTGGAACAGGATGTTATAAAGGCTAAAAGTAAAGCCAGAACCGCTCTTTATGCCTTCGATCTTGGCAGGTGGGAGAGACGGAGTGGGTATTACTTGGTTCGACACAGATGCAGGGGTCTGGCCCAAAGCTTGGACAAAGAAAGAAGCAAATTCAAGCAGAAAGACCAGGTTTACCTTGCTCTGTATTACCCCGTGGGCCCAAGTGAGGAGCAGCATTTTTCTCTTCATTTTAAGATTATAATCATATCATTCTTTCTTCTGGACCTTCCCATATTTCTTTCCTTGCTCTTTTTCAAATTCATGGTCTCAGTTTTTTTCATTAATTATTGTTAATTAATTAACACACACACACACACACACTCTAAATATAACCTGCTGTTTGTATGTTATCGTATGTGTGTTTTCAGAGCTGACCATTTGGTATTGGACAATCAGTTCATGTGCTCTTCCCAGGGGACTCTGTTTCCTCCGCTCTCAGCATGCCTTAGTTGACTATGGTTCTTTGCGTAGGGTCGAGGCCCATGGGCTTCTCCCCGTCCACGCTGGCATGTTGATGTCCTAACTCAGCTTATGTTTAGGTAGTCATGTTGGTGAGACTTCATGGGTGTGGCATTTGACATGACTGGGAGACACAATCTCATTGAAAACACCCCGGTTCTCTGAGTCTTATAGTCTTTCTGCTTCCTCTGGATCCAGAACTTTTTATTAAAAGAATATGTCTGTCTGTCTGTCTGTCTGTCTCTCTCCCTCTATCCCCTCTTTTTCTTTCTATCTCTCCCTTAGTGTTTGCTATGGTCTCACTGTGTGGCACTGGCTAGCCTGTATCTTTCTGTGCAGACTAGGATGACCTCAGGCTAACAGCAACCCTTCTCCCTCTGGGATTACCAAATCCAGGGATTACAAGTGTGCACACCCACATCAGGCGAACAAACTTTCTAAGTAGCTTTTACAGCAATGGTTTATTGAGCAGTGTCAAACAGCACACAGCGCGGATGGCTCCCTTCTCTCTAGCTTGCTCTCTATGCATACTAAGGAACTTAGGTTTTCGCATGTAGGTTTTTTGTTAGTTTTAAAAAATGTGCATGAGTATTTGCTTGTATGTATGTTTGTGTACCATGTGCATGCCCGATGCCCTGAGAGGCCAAAAAGTGTGTCATATTCTACGGAGCTGGAGTTACTGGTATCTGTGAGCCACTATGTGGGTGCTGAGAACTGAACCTGGATCCTCTGCAAGTGTAGCAAGTGCTCTTAACTTCTGAGCCATCTCTCCAGACCTACTCTGTATTATTTTAAAGAGCTCACAGTGCACAACCTGTTTTTGGAGGAAAGGTGCAGAGGGCAGGCATTTAGCCAGGTACCTCTGATCTGATTTCATTGTTACACACGAGCAATGTTCTTCCTTCTCTACAACTGCTATCAAGTGACTGCTCAAAGATGAAGAATACCGATTGGCCTAGGCTAGAATAACTTGGGGACAGATTGGCCTCCTTAATCATACTGGTTTCTGTCCACAAATTTCACCAATTAGATATATCTGCTTAGTGGCTTGGACATGTGCTGGAGTGACTTCATGCCAGGAAGCTGCCCTGTGGTGATGCCCAAAGAACAGGCATGCTAACCTATATTGAAGCCCTTGAGACTCTTCTGCCTGATGTTGCTCTAAGCTCACAGAGCCTGGATCTAGGGTGGTAGAGGTTTGGGACTATGCCTTTTATACAAGATTTATATAAACCACTGAACTTGGTTCTCATGCTTTGGATTTTAAGTGTCCCCAAAGGGCTAGCACGTTAGAAGCTTGGTCCTTAGCCTGTAGTGCTGGGGGAGGTAGTAGGAGTTTTAGGAGATGGGGTCTAGTGCACTGAAGCTGGGAACCTGGGCTTGGAGCTTTGAGGCAAAGAGGGGATCCTTGCTCCTTTCTGGTTTTCTTTTCCCTTCTGAGATGTCATCAGGTGAGCAGTTTTCTCCACTGGGGTACATTGCCTCACCACAGGCTCAAAGGCAACCGGGCCGAGAGACCAGAGACTGACACCCCACCACAGCAAGCCCTTGCCTGCATCTGAGTTGTATATTTCAGCATCCCCCCACCAACCCCGCCCCAGCAATGGGAAACTAATCAAGACACAGAGGGTTTAAGGGACTGTTTTCTAGTTTCGGTGACACAAGGGTTTACATTGCTTCACACCCTCATCTTGGGAAGGTTCTAGGTTGAAGAACTTGGGGGGCATGGAAGATTCCTTAGCATACCAGGCAGTCCTGGGAATTTCTTGTTAGCTATGGTAAAATGTCCTAATGGAAGAAGGACCACCAAAGCCATTGTCTTTTTATATTTACTTGTGTTATAAAAGGGTAAAACCATGAACTTTTAATATTGTTGAGACTATCATAGACTATGGGACTTTTGAAGTTAGTCTAAATGTATTTTGTATTATGGTATGGCTAGGTATGGCCCCCACAAACTCATGTGTTTGAACAAGCCTATGGGGGCCAGGGAGTGGAATGTGGTGGCTTAAGTATGCTTTACCCAGGGGGAATTGGCATTATTAGAAGGTGTGGCCTTGTTGGAGGAAATGCATCACCGTGTGGATGGGCTTTGAGGTTGTATATGCTCAAGCTTCACCCAGTGTGGAAGAGACCCTCCTCCTAGATGCCTGTAGAAGAGAGTCTCCTGCTGCTGCATTTGGAGCTAGATGTAGAACTCTCAGCTCCTTCTAGAGCTCCACGTCTGCTCAGACACTGCCATGCCTCCTGACATGATGGTGATGGGTTGAACCTCTGAGATCGGAAACCAGCCCCAATTAAATGTTCTCCTTTATAAGATTAAAAAGGTGGAATAAAACTGGAAACAACCAAATAAAAAGTATGCCTAGAAAGATAGAGAGAGGGTTCATCTCCCCCTGGGGTTGTTGTGAATAACACTGCTGTGATTGGGGGCTGTGATGCAGTTGAACATCTTAGCTGGTGCACCCCCATGAGAACCACTCGTGAGGTTTGCCTTGTGCTGTTTGGGAAAGTGATGGGCTCCTATAATCACTGTGACACATGGCACTGCAGACCATCTGAAGGAGAGACTTACTAGCCATCAGGGTTTTCGAGAGTCCAGTCTGTAACCAGCTGGTGTCTATCACTCTTGGCCTGTGGTGCTTCAGAGCATCATGTGGTGGAGTGAACAGTTCCACTGGGAAGTGGGAAGAGTGGGAAGAAGAATCTGGGGCTAAGATGTGCCTATGAGAGATACACTCACAGTGACCTGCTTGCCCCAGATTCTTGTGGACCATTTAGTTACGGCCTCATTGACAAGTTAATCCACTAAAATCAGCACCATTCATGATTTAATTAACCGCCAATAGCTAGTGACCAAGACTGCAACACACGAACATTTGGCAGAGGTTGAGGGTAGAGGACATGTCATATCTTTTCTGCAGCATCTATATATATATATATATATATATATATATATATATATATATATATATATATATATATATATATATATATATATATATTCCATCTGCACTGGGGCTTGTCTTTCTATCATCATCATGACTGCTAAAGACAGAATCGGCAGACAAGTGGAAGTCAAATGATCTACCCATTTATCTATTTGCTCAGTAATTCATTGCAGAATAAAGCTGACTTTATTCTACTGTCAAGACCAAACTTCTCTAGGTTCTAAGGGCCAAATTTTGCTTCATGTAGTTAGGTCTTGGCTGGCATGCCCTTCCCTGCAAGCATAGGTACCTAAAAAATCAGACATTGGCAGCTATTGTTAAGGACATGACATCTCTCAACATCAATTATTTGACATAAATAGAAGCTTTCTGCAGAGATAAGCATTGTGCTGGTTAGAGGTTTGCAAACTTGACAGAAACCTAGACATATCTGGAAAAAAGGGAATTCCCCCCGGCCATCAGATTGGCCTGTGGGGGGTATTTTCTCAATTGCTGATTGATGTAGTAGAGCTCAGTCCACTGTGGGTGGTGCCATCCTTAGGCAGGTAGGCCTAGGCTGTATATGAAAGGTAGCTGAGTAAGCCAGGGGAAGAAGGCCAACAAACAGTGGTTCTCCATGGCCTCTGCTCCAGTTCCTGCCTTCAGGTTCCTGTCTTGAGTCTCTACCTTGGCTTCTCTCATTTATAGGTGATAACCTATAAGCCAAATAAACTCTTTCCTCCCCATGCATTTTTGCTCAGCATTTTATCATGGCAGCAGAGACACAAGCTCACATAAGCATTGAGAAAAGCTGTGTCAGCAGATACCTACAGACCAGTGAGAATAACCATCTCTGGGTTCCTTCATAACCCTGGCTGTTTAGAACATGCCCGGCTTTAGGAGTCTCTACCTCCTCAACTGGCTTTGTTATTCTGGATCTATAAGCTTTATATTTCATAAGACAAACTCATAATTCTGATCTACAGCTTCCAGGGAAGGTGTTTAACATCTCTCTGAGGAGAGAGGAAAATCAGAGAAAAGGGCGAACAGCAGGGAGACTTCCTTTCTGTCAGGGTTAGAATTAAAATTCGTGTCTTTTGTTTTGCTTGTTTTTGTTTTTGAGATAGGGTCTTGCTCCTGAAGCCCAGGTTGGTCTGGCTTCAAACACGTGACAACCCTCCTGCCTAACTCTCTGAGTTCTAGAGTTACAGGCATTAGCCACATGCTGCGGCTGTCCACTTCCTAGTTCTTAAAGGTTCACACTGAAGATTAAATTCAGAGTTTCCAAGGTTTGGAAATGTCTATACAAGTTTCTGTGTTTGTTTGTTTTGACCCAGGGCTTCCCAGGCTTGGTCTCCCGGGAAACCCCATACTGGTGAGATGAGCTGGAGAGTCTGCGCTTGGCCACCAGAGGGCAGTGCAGGACAAGCTGACCACCAGCTCTCACAGGCTGATTTAGGGAGGCAGATTTCTGTTACCATAGTTTTCTCTTGCCGGGATCCCCAGGAAATCAGAGGTCATCCTGATTTGCTCACACATTGCTGAATCAAGAGCTGGGCTACTAAAGGCAGGTTCTTAGGTGGTCTGAACTCAGTGAGTAGGGTCTCCAGCCCTGGCCGCATTGCTCATTGGCTAGAGACCACAGCTTACCCCACAGAATGAACTACGTGCTACTCACCTCTTAAGTCGAAAGGAGTCATTTGTAGAGAAGGTCCAGGTAGAAGCAGTACCTTCATTACCTTATAGGTAAATTTTGGATGCATCTCACCTACACCCGCATCTTCCACAACACACCCCAGTAATGTCTCCTGTGCCACCTTGAGAGGTGCTTGCTCAGCTGGTTCTAGGAGACTGACTTACTTAGGGTCACACAGCAGCCAGACCATTTTCCTACTTTCAGAAACTATGGGACGCTGGAGGGGCCCCTGAGACACAGGGGGACTGTTCCAGGCAAAGGAGACCTGGGTTCCTTATCTATGATAGCCAATGATACCCAGAACTACTAAATGTCTGTGAATCCAAAGCTTCTGGAGACAGAGTCCAGTCTGGTCCTCATCCATGTACACTTCTTTGTTTAGCAAAAATTCCATCCCCTGGGATTTGAGGGTCCATGCTCCCTCTCTGTGTCCCTGAATGAAGCCTGATGGACCATTTACTCACCAGGCATAGCTTGTGGCTCTCCGTGGTGCAGAGAGACTGGTTGGGTCAGGGTTTCCCGCAGGGAGATGTGCCGGGTTAGGGGCCGAGGTAGAGGGGGGTGTTCTGGAAGCTGGGGTCTTTCTTCACAGGCCTCTGCAAAGGGGGCCGTGATACTGCCAGAGTCGGATTCTGTATCAGAGCTGAAAGAAGGAAGAGGAGGGTGGCCCAGATGCTCTAGACATCCCTCTGCCCCTCCACATCCCATACCGGCTCATTAGCCCCTCTGACAGTCCTCGGGGCCTGGAGTAAAGATGTTAGCTTAGCTAGCTCTGTGCCTGGACCCAGACTTAGCTTTGTCAGACACTTAATTATGTTCCCTTAGATTTCTGTGTTAAAAGGGAAACCCTTAATTCCTCAGCACATGACTGCTTTTAGAGAGAGGACCATTAAGAGGTGATTGAGTTAAAATGAGGTGATTTTGGTGGGTCCTATGATTGATGCCCTTTTAAGAAGAATCCGGGACATAAATGCACACAGAAGATGATCACCATTGTAAACCGATGATGACATCTACAGGCCAGGGAGAGGCTTGAGACAGACCCTTTCCTAAGAGCACCCAAGAGAAGTCTCCCTTGCCACCCTTTCATCTCATAGTTATGTGACAGTTTGCCTTGATTCTGAAATATTCCATCCTGCAAGGAAGCTCCTTAAGCAGGAAGGCAATAACTCAAAATAGCTACAGGAAGTCCCTGAATCTGATTAGATTCACTAGACCCTTTCCTGCCAGAGTAAGCAATAAAAACTGAGAGTTCTTTTCAGAGAGAGCATGCAAGAAAGAGCTGAGTAGTCAAGACAACTCAGAAAAGCTTAGCTGCTTAGCTGCAAAAAAAAAAAAAAAAAAAAAGACTCTGAGACCAGTCCACTGGGAAGGAGCAGAAACCAGCCGAGCTGCACAAGAGAGGTTCCGACCTACCAGGGTGCCTGGAAAGAACTCTCTCCAACCTGCTGAGCCACCTGTAGGCTGTGCAGCATACTCCAGGCCCCCGGCTTTGTGAGCTGTCACCCATACTGGGGTGAGCTGTCTTTGAGTCATTTCTGCTCCTAAAGTAACCCCTCACCCATATTCCTATAGGTAGCACCAATAAAACTCCTGGTTCACCAAATTGGACTTCTGGGTTCCCTACCTGGAGTGACTAGATGTGTGTTACATCTCCCCAGAAAAAGTCTTGTCATACAGCATACCCCAGCCCCAGGAGTGAGAGAAGACGTTTCTACGAGGCTCCCAGGCTAGGGCATTTCTCCTTGACAGTCCCAGCAGGAAGAGTTGGACAGAAGTTGGACAGAAGGAAGTTTCTAATCCAGGCCTCCGGAGTCACCTTAATGAAGGCTATTCTGACCTTTCTTCCTCCCAAACCATGCCTCTAGGGCTGGGGATGCAGGGAGGTGGGAGGAGTGTCTGTCTAGCACACACAAAACTTCAGTCCTCAGCACTTCCTAAACAGTGTGGTGGCATGCATCTGTAATTTCAACACTTTGGATGTAGAGGCAGGGGCATCAAGGTTTGAAAATGATCCTCAGCTTTACAGTGAGTTCAAAGCCACCCTGGGCCACATGAGACTTCACCCCAAACCAAACCAAACCAAACCAAACCAAACCCACAACTAAGCAAGCTAAGCAAGAGCCCTGTTGCTTAGCTCTTGGGACCAAACAAACACATTTCTAGGGAACGAGTTCCTAAACCACACATTGTGCATGTAGCTTTCCTCAGTCAGCATGGCTCTGTTGAGGAGCATGTAAGAAAGAATAAAAGTGCAGACATTTAAGTTGTAGAAAAGGGGGCTTCCCAGAAACTGCAGACCTAATGTCCAACTGTGGACTCAGTGCCAGTTCAGAGACGCACCCCAGTCAAAAGCAGTGAGTCCAGCACAGAGTGCTGCACAGACATTTCACACTACTTGTATCCTCTTTGCCCTCAGATGCCTCTGGAAACATCTATCCAGTAATTCAAAGTCAAGACTGGGGAGATGGGCTGGAGAGGTGGCTCAGTGGTTAAGAGCACTGACTGCTCTTCCAGAGATCCTGAGTTCAAATCCCAGCACCCACATGGTGGCTCACAACCATCTGTAATGAGATCTGATGCCTTTTTCTGGTGTGTCTGAAGACAGCTACAGTGTACTCATATATAATAAATCTTAAAAAAATCTTAAAAAGTTTGGGGAGACACCCTGGTGTTCTCCTTCTCTAATGTTTAACCTATTAGCAAATTCATCACTGTTTTTCTATCCTGTGCCCTCCTCCGCCCCCCCCAGCTCCCACCAGGTCTTGTTGCCTCCACTCCCACCTCTTTGTCTTGCCTGCTGTACACTAAAGCCTGTAGATATCTAAAAATTGTCAATGATGTGTCATTTAGAACTTACCTCTCAATTTTTTCCCAGAATAAAATACAAATTCTTTACCTTCTTCATAGCCAATCAACCAGCCTGCCCTCTTTCCCTCCCTCTCTCCTTTCCTTCCTCTCTCCCTTTCTTCCTTCGGGTGCTGGGGATTGAGCCCGGTACATGCTATGTAAGTGCTCTACCATTGAACTACACCACAGCTTCCCAGAATAACCCCTCCTTCACCCTCTTTACAGCTTCTGGCCATACTGACCTTCCATTCTGTTTGTATAGCTAGATCCAGCTAGACTCACTGGGTGAGCCCAGTATGGCCAGCACTGTCTCAGAGGCCCTTTAGCCCCAGCCCACATGTGATGAGAGAGTAGCAGCTCACTCGCTCTGGGGCTGCTTTGGCTCTTGATCACTGACAGGCACCTTTCCTGGCCATCCAGTCTAAGGTTTCCACCCCAACCCTGTTTATAACACCTCCACTTTATTTCTCTGTGTGACACGTATGTGGTATTTATCTTGTTCAATGTTTCCTTGTTTCCCTGGCTGTCTACCCAGGTAGTGAGTGTGTCTGATAGTAAGGACCTCACCTGGTACATGAGTCACAGTTACACACTCAGAGTCTAGGCATGAAAAAGCAGTCTATACTGTTGGTTGCTTTTCTGTATGCACTCACAGTATGTGGGGACTGGAGAGGCCGGAAGGCTGCTCTTCTCATAACCACAGTTGGTGTGGATCGTGTGCTGGGTGCATAAGAACTGAGTTTTCCCCTCTGCCCTTCTTGGTCTCTCCATCACCATGTATCCATGTATCACCTCCTAGCATGGGAGGGCTCCAGAGCCCCTCCCCGTGACAGCTATCACTCATCTGAAGCCCTTAGTACATGGCAGAGGACTCCTGGGGGAAGACAGTGAGAGCCAGGGCCTTTCCCTGCTCCGAGAAAACAAGGAGTACACAGCCTTATAGGATTTACCGTGCACTACCAGTATTTGGCGTGTGGAAATTCACTGAGCCTTAGAGCTCCTTCAGAGGCAAGCCACTATTAGGGTTCCATTAAGAGACGAGGAAACAGGCTCAGAGAGTCCTTTTGCTGGAGTTTCTAGCAGAGAGAAAAGCAGGTCCCGGATGCAGCCTGCCCCATCCCTTTGCTCCGGCAGTCTGGGCATACCTGCTGTCCTCACTGGTAACCAGGACACGTACAGCCAGCACATCCTGTCCGACTGTATTCTCCCCAGGGCTGATCCTCACTGAAGTCCATTCAGACGGCTGGGGAGAGGTGGCTTCAGCTTCCACAAGTCTGGAGTTGGGCTCTGGGACACCCTTTGGCTTCTTGGGAGAGACGGGCTCATCTGCCAAGAAAATAGGGCCTATAGAGATAGCAGAATAAATGGTCCCTTTCAGGGCACTGGCTCTTTCAGGTGTCTGGGAAGGATGCCGGTCCACTCGGATGTTCAAGGACAGACCTTCTCATCCTCTGTGAGATTGTCAAGGGCCACCTTTCAGCCCAGCAAATGCTCCAAATGTTTAGGGCACTTGTGATGTGTGAAAGGCATAAATACACACCAATTCATTTAATCTGGAGGAAGATGCTGAGATACTCCCAGGATCCATTGCAGGCTCACAAGCCTCTGGATTGCTTTGTTCAAACTGCCTCTGCCAAGGTGTTATTAAACACAGGAGTGTCATCTTAGATCTTGCCTTAAAAAAATGGTTTCCACCAGGCATGGTAGTGCACACCTTTAATTCCAGAACTCAGGAGGCAGACACAGAGAATCTCAGTAAGTTTTTGAGGCCAGCCTGGTCTACACAGTGAGTTCCAGGTCAACCACAGCTATGTAGTAAGACCTTGTCTCAAATCAAAACCAAGACCCAAATAAAAACCCAAATTTTCCATGTGTGTGTGTGTGTGTGTGTGTGTGTGTGTGTGTGTGGTGTGTACAAATGTATGTATAAATGGCTTTAGATGTGTGTGGGTGCATATGTGCACACGGAGGCCTGAGGTTGACTTCTAGCCTCATCGTTGGTGCTCTTCACCTTATTCATTAAGGCAAGATCTCGCCATCAAACACAGAGTTCAGAGACATGGCTAGTCTTGCTAGCCAGTGCACTCTGGAAGTTGCCTGTCACCATCTTCTGAGGCTGTAATTACAAAGGGGTCATCGCTCTCACCTGGCATCTCTGTGGATTGCTGCTGACCTAAACTCAGCTCCTCCTGCTTCCATGGCAAGCTCTTTAACCACCGGGTCATCTCCACAGTCCCTTAGCTCTCATCTTACTGACCTTGTGACCCAGCCTGTCCAGTCCTTCCAGGAAAGGATCCTTTCAGCTCCCTTGTGCCGGTCCTGTCTATACACAGCCTCTGGTTTGGCCTGCTCCCATGATTCTCAATGACCCTGGCAGAATGGATTCCCAGATCTTCATCTGAAGCCTTGCAGCTTCTCCTGCATCTAGATGTGTCTTTCCTGCTGTTGACCTGACATCTCCATGTCAGTGTCTATCAGACACAGCACATGCAACAAGTCCTAGGTGAAGCCTTCATCTTCACCCTTCCCCAACACCTGCTCCACCCATCCCTGTGCCCAGTTCAGTCGGGAGCCCCCAGAAGCTAAGGTGGCTTAGGTTGGCACCATAATGGCATCTTTGATACCACCCTTTCTTTCATCTTTCACAAAGCTCTCTACCAGTGCCGATGGCCCTTCCTTCAAATGCACCAGGAATGAAGTCTCTGCTGTCACTTCCCTGGCTCTACTACATCTTGTCCAGATGATTAAAAAAAAAAATTATCTCCACCTGGCACCTGGACCCTCATCCCTTTCCTGCTGAGCCCTACCTCCCAACAGAATCAACACATAAAAATGTATGCTGGAGGATGCCATTCCTGCTCAAAATCCCTAAGAGGTCTCTCCTTTAATCTGCAGTTAGAGGAAGAGCCCATCTAACTTACCCCCACCATCTTCTCACCTGTCCCTTGGCTTGCTCTATTCCTGCTGTGTTACTGTGCTGTTCCCTCAGGACTTCAGGAGGCACCACCTCAGTCCCTCACGTTGCCCTTGAATCTGCTATTCCTGACCTTGTGCGCAGTGCTTATCGTGAGGAGCGCGGTCCCTGGACATCATTGCCTGCAAGCTTTGGTCACTTGTCACCTTCTCAGTGTTGAGTTGTTCTGCTAAATGCGGCTACACGCTCTGTTCCCCGTGATTACTCCCCACAGTGAATCTCGCCTCCTAATAAGCTGTTTAATTTCCTCTTTACTTTGTTGTTTCCTTCCAGGGCTAGGATGTGGGCAGCGCTTTGTTTTGCTTGTTGGAATCACTCCACATAAGGCGGGTGCTCATGAGGAGCCTGTGGAGTGGCTGAGTGCACGAGCCCGGCTCCAGCCCAGCCAGCGGCTGGTTGGTGAGCCTTCTCCTGTCACAGGGAAGCTGCCATCCAATTTCCTCTCTAGACTTAAAACCTCAGCTGGGCTGGGCTCCCCCAATCCACCCCCAATATGGCTCACTATCACCTCTCTTTCCCATGTTCTTGACTTTGCCTACTGGATCGGTTCCATCTGTACTTAATCTACAGAAGGTTCTATCTATCTCCAGCTCCATCACCTCTCATTTCTGGCCAGTCTTGGAAGAGCCAGGCAAGCTTTCTCTGACATGTTATGAATCTCCTATGATTCTGGCGAGACCTTTGCCTCTCTCCCTTCCTACTCCTAGAAAATTCCCGCTTGCTGACTCAAGCGTGCAGGTTTTTTTTTCTTGAGGTTCTCCCCTGGCCTGTGACTCCCCCTCTTCTCTACTTAGAGAGACACTTTCTCTCCCCGTATTTCCACTGTTCCATCTCAGCCCTTAAATGCTGTGTTCAAATACAATGTGAAAACAGGCAGACCCAATCTGCTGGCTCTTAGTCTGACCCCACCCCCCGGCGTGTGCAAACTTTCTTGTGTGCATGCACACCAATGCTTTTAGGCAAGTAGAACTGTGAAGGAAGGTGTCTGGGGACGATCACTGGCTACTTTGCTAAAGATGCTGGTGATGGTAGTGATTGCTGTGGTGATGGTAATGATGGTTTTGGTGATGGTGGTGGTAGCTGTGGTTTCAGTGATGGCGGTGAAAATAGTGGTGGGTTTGGTGGTAGTGATGTGTAGTTATGGTTTGCGTGGCAGTTGTGATGATGGTGGTAGTTTTGGTGATGATGGTGATGGTTTTGGTTATGATGGCTGTCATAAGAGCAGTGACAGCCTACTTTTATTGAGCACCTAATATATGCCAGGAATAGTTTGAGCACTGACTTGTACTAAGTCCATTATAATCCTTCAAGCAAAGCATTGAAGGATGTTCTTACTGAGATAATGGAAACATGGAGAGGCTAAGACTCCCACAGCTGGTTGCTAGGCTTTATGTCTGTGAACATGACAGAACCATTTGTTTGTTTGGATTTTGTAGTCCTTCTGAGAGTTGGCAGAATATACCTCTGCCCCAGCAATGTGATGCTTGTCTGCCTCAGACCACTGGATATTTGTGACCCAAGGCTCTGAGTGGCCTTGCCAGGTTGAATTGTCACTCATGTTCCTATTGAAAAACCTTGTTTCTGATGGCTGCTGCCCTGTCAGCCTGGATCCTTGGTGGAGGGTACACAGATGGACAGACAGACAGACAGACATGGAGCCCATCCTCAGGCATTCAGTTCAGAGAGTCATCCAGCAATCCCCAGACTCATGATGAGAAAACAGAAGAGGCCACACACCAAAGAGATTTCAGAGATGTGTCCAAGGTCCTGACTACCGGGGTGGCTTCTGATTCAGGGCATGAAGAAATTCCCCTGGGTGCCCCTCCCCACACCCCAGTTATGGACATAAGTTAAAAATGAAGCATGTGTGGAGGGAACTAAAGGAATCAGGATACAATTGAGAACATCTCCAGCCAGAGAGCTCTACAGAGGAAGAGCAAGGCAGGCAAGGAGACATGATGTTGCTGGACAAAGTGAAAGGCCAGTCTTACCAGTTCCCAGAAGCCAAGGCTACTGCTATGAGATTAGGGGTTGGGGTGCTAGAAATCATAACCTGGTTCCTCTCCTGATCCCATCCCACCCTTCCACCAGGTCTCAAACCTATTGGGAAGCTAGTTCAAGGCACCCTGGAGAATGGAGTTTGCAGGGTTTATACCTCCACAGCACAGGGCAGAGCGTGGGGGGGTGTGGGGGGTGGGGAGGTTGATAGCGCACACAGGCCACCTTAGACAGGTAGATGCCTATACTGTTATGCAGAGTGGCCTCCCCAGCCAGTCTCCCAGTAGACTATGATCAGTGGCGGTACATGAGGCACAAAGCACCAGCAGGGTGACAGAGAGTTTGATCAGACACTCCTTCAGTACATTACTAGGGGTGTTACAACTACTCGAGGAGGAAGATTTTTCCCGGCACTGTTCGTCCTTAGCAGGACATGTGTTCAAAGACTGCAGCTACTCCAGGTACTTTTGAGAGTGACTCATTACAGTATCATAATGGAAGCAGAGCATCCAGGGATGTTCAGAGATGAGTGTGTGGATGTGTAGCCCTGAGCCTCTGGGTATACTGTCCACCATGAAGTCTAGTCTCTCTGCCTTGCTGTGCTTTTCCCAGGTGTTCTACACCCACTGTTCACGTGTGTGTGTGCGTGTGCATGTATATGTGTTTGTACAGTTTCACCCTCTGCTGAATGAAACCATGCCAGATAGGTTACTAAGAGAGCCCTCTCTGGCCCCAGCCAAAGCCTAAACAAAGATATAGACACATTCAGCTAAATAAAGAAGAAGGGGATAGTATACCCTCCCAGATAGAAGGCATTCTTCTGCCCAGAGAGGAAGGGAACTAGGTTAAACTATCCTGTGGCTCTCAGTGGAGTGTGCCATTCCCATCCCAGACCCCACATTCTAAATCTTGAGTCAGACATCAAGGAAATGCCAGCCTTACATACATCCCGAGATCAGACACCAGTCCCCAGAGGAGGCTCCTTTAGGGCATCAGAGCCTTTTCATTGGGATAAGGGGTGGAGCACAATATCTTCCTTATTGTGTAGGCTCCCCAGGAGGAAGCAAGATGGGTAGTTGTGTACTGGCTGCAGGGTAAGGGCCATGGTCTTGGACTATGGTTCTCTTTTTCCACCTCTGCCCTGTCACTACCAGGCACTGTGTCTAGCCAGTTCAGCCTCCAGCGTTGGGTTTAGCCAGGACCAATGTCTACATTTCTCTGAGACTCTGTGTAATGTCCTGGCAGAAGTGAAGATAATCTGAGAGAGGCATATGTGCCCTTCCCTTTGACTGCTGCTGGGACAATGGATCCCAAGAAACTGGAATTTCCCTAGAATCTCACACCAAGGGAAGGAAAGTCTAGTGTTTGTCTCATGGAAAGAGTCTCCACATAGTGCTAACACCTCACAGATCATCATGCCAGAGAGACTACTGCCTAGACAATTGTAGGCGGGGCCACACCTCTGGCATCGTTACTTACTTTCCTATTTCTAGTTACCCTCTACTTAAACCTAGATCTCCATCAAGACCTCAAAGATGAACTTCAGCATATATTGGCTATGGGGTGGGGGGTACAGGGATGGGGGTGAGGTGGATAGTTTACTAGATGTCTACAGTTTTTCCTAATATAGCCACATATCATTCTGTTTTTCTTGAGTGCTTAATTGGCCTATTGAGGACAAGTGGCTGAGCCTGGTTTCTTAGGACTACTAGAGACCAGGCTTTGTCCCTATTAACTCTGGTAATGGATGACTAGGGGAGTGGCTGGGATTTCTGGAAGGTGGTTTCCCACCTCCCACAGCAATTTAGGGAGGCAGGAAGGAAGCCAGCGGGGGGGGGGGATTTATCCTCCTCTGGTTAGTGCTAGGCAACAAAGAATCTCCTTCTAGCATCCTTGGAACACAGGGAGTGGTAGGTGTTACCACAGGTCCATGATAGAGTCTACACCTGGATAGGCCTGATAAGGCAGATCTGACAGCACTTCTGGGCTTGCCACACAGTTGTGTGTCTGGCTGCTCCATCCAGGAGAGCCCTTTGCTGTAGCCTATCTTGGGTTTAATGAACCGAAGACAATAGTTAACTCCTTAGGCTCGCCCAGAGCCCAGATCATAATGTGGGATATTCCCCAGTCCACTTACTGTTTTCAAGTGTCACTTGGATTCCCATGCTAGAGACAGTGACATGAAAGAGGATGTGTGTGTTGCTTTGTGACACACTGCTGAATGTAACCTTGGTGTCAAAATTATCATGGGAACAGCTGTCAATCCAGGTGTATCCCTCTGGTGTTAGGGGGGGGTGGGCACCCAAACCTGCCTGCTGCTATATGGACCCTGCTTTGCCACATGCTTCATGCAGCGGTGACAGCCCTGAGAAGGCAAGGAAGGCACCAAATGGAAGCCTTGTGTAGGGGTGACACACAATGTCTCCATTCTGTTCCCTCAGGGCTCTGTCACTAACTATGGCTTGACCCCGGCAAGACCTTCCCAGTTGAACAAACTCTTCCATCCTCAGAGCAGATTCTAGATGAACCAGGTGTGGGTCCAGGATAAAGCAGACTGAAGTATAGCTTCAGGCTTCTGACATGAATAAGGAGAGACTGCTCTTTGCTGTCTGTCCTCTGCTGAGGGACATGGTTAACTAGGGAGACTGTTAGTTCAACATTGGCATTGAACTACTGGAGACACTTAAGGGATGTCTTTAAGACCCCCCCCATGTCTTAAAGATTGTGCCTCCAGCATACTCTGGGGCCACTGACCAGTGTCCATCCACCTTGTAAGGGTATCCAGAGCCTCAGCTTATCTATGTCAGAAGTCTTTCCAGAAGCAATCTCTCCAGATAGGTGCCATCCAGAGCTCAGCAGAACACCCAGCTGCACAGTTCCAGGCACTGACCTGGGTTGGCTAAATGATTCTACCCTTCCAAAACCCAGTGCCAGAGACTTCGTTAGCTCCTGGTGCACAGAAGAACCTCACTGTGGGGCACAGGGGGAATGAAATTCCAGGGGTCAAACCTGGGGTTTCAGGAGCCTACTTTGGGCCCTGGTACTCTCTGCTTCTTCACAGGAAATTATCACTGTAACTTACCTGTCTGCACCAGTGGTCTGTCTTAGGATCCTCTTTTATTTCTGGGCCAAAGGTCAGAGATCCTTTTTGATATGAAACCTTGGTCGTTATATTGCCTTTCAAGAAATAGACTGTCCCTGCGGTCAGTCCGATGCTGACATTTCTCCCTTACAATCAAGTAGGCAGGAGAACATTATTCATTAGGTTCCTTTGAAAGACAAGGGAGGACGTTTCTCCAAATGCTTCCTTTTTCTACTCCAGCCTCTACTTCTTGAATTTGTCTAAGTGGGAACTGTTTGTTCACAGCCTCTACTTATTTATCCTTGTGACACCGTGGGCGGTGCCTGGACAAACCCACTTTAGGTGAACCCTTTAGATGCCATGACAATGAGCTTCCGTGTTACTATATTTAAGTCAGTTTTTTCCCTCTAGTCTGACTGCCTCGTTAATATTTAAATATTTATAACTACATGATATTTACTTATTGATTGTGTTTTGAGACTAAGTCTCTCTACACATCTGTGGCTGTCTTGGAACTATGTAGACCAGACTGGCCTAGAACTCATGCTGTTTTAAAATGTAGATATTTGGAACTGGAGAGGTGGGTCAATCATTAATAACACCTATTTCTCTTCAAGAAGACCTGAATTTTGTTTCCAGCATTTACATCTGGCATCTACAACAACCTTTAGCTCCAACTCCAGGAGATCCAATACCCGCTTCTGGTATCCAAGGGCACTATACTTATGCATATAAACCCATACTCTGACACACACACACACACACACACACACACACACACACACACACACACAATTTAAAAACATTTAGAATGCAAATGGTCAAATTTGTTCCATGTTTTTCCTACATGAATTGGTTTTGTTAACAGTTCTACAACTCAGAATCACTACCTCATGATCTAACAAACATTTACCTGTATTTAGTACATATATAGCACAAACTTGCCCTGTTAGGAACTTCTTTTGGGGTGGGGAGAGGTTACTTTCTTGACTCAGGGTCTCATATAGCCAAGGTTTTTCTTGAACTTACTATGTTGCTGAAGATGACTTTGAACTCCTGGCCCTCATGTCTGCAGTTCCCTAGTACTTGCATTGCAGGGACAGTCACCTTGCCTGACTCGTGTAGGAACTTGTACTTAATATTTAATTCTATTAGACTACCTTAGAAATGTTAAGTCTTATAGCTTGGTGGTAGGGTGCATGCCTACCAATGTCTTGGATATGATCTCCCCATCACAAAAAAGTCAAGTCTTCAGTGTTTTTGGATAAAAAAATAATTCTACCAAATACCAATTATGTAGGATACAGTGGTCAAGTCAAATCAATCCAAGACACTCTCTGAGCAGATCTTGGAAAGCCAACCCAAACAGTTAATTACACTTATTCACTTAGAGGACTTTATCAGAGACTTAACATGAGACTTCAAGGCTTAGACTTTCATGATTAGTTGTATTTCCTAGCACACAGTAGGTGAGCAGCAAAATGAGGTAGATGGGTGAATGAGCAAGAACATAGAGTAGATGAATCAGAATTGAAATACACTATGGTATCAGGAAGGCACAAGGGTTTCTAGGGCCCTCTGCTATGTCTCTTGGGCCTAGAATAATGCCGCAGGCACCCACTGTTGCATACGTAAAGGAATTTGTCATCTGTCCATCCTCCACCTGAGTTTTAGTCTCCAATAGCTTTCCTTGAATGGAAGAGAAGGACATAGGGACCCTCGGTCATAACCTGAGGTGGGCCCGAAGGCAGACTTGGGCATCAACTGCTGAACTGAAGCCTGGAATCCCAGAATTGTTCTCTGGGAGATGCCAGGACTCTCATAGTACACAGGGGGGTTCTTCTGCCAGTATCGGAAGTCCAGCCACATCTGGTTTGGAAATGGCAGAAGCTCCTCCCTGGAGAGATGTGGCACAGGGTAGTCAATGGGGGACTCCAAGTCCTTCCCCTAAACAAAGTGGAGTTGGGCAGAGCCTGCTGGGCCCCATGCTCAGAGTGGCCGGGTGGGTGGAGCCTCCTACCACAGGGCTCCCGTGAATAGGCTTGCTGGTTCACTGTCTTCCGGAGACTGACACCTACTCCTTCTTCCTTATTATTTTCCCCATCACTTGGGTGGACCAATGAGAATCATGAAAAGACTCTTTCGGTAAAGCTCTCTTAGAGAGCCTTGGTAACACAGCCTGTTCCTTAGGCCACACTGGCTCTTTCCTCCTCTGCCCAGAGTCTAGAACAGCAAAGTACCACACATTTCAGGAAGAGACCCCAAAGCCTGGCACCAGAGTATTGGTGACATCTTTCCAAATATTACCCTTGGGTAATATTTCAGATTGCCCTGGCACAGCCCCCAGAGAGTCCCGGGTCACCACAAGTGCAAGCCCCACCAGCGGTTTAGGGGAGGATGGCTCCCCTAAACCGGTGCCTGTGTTTGAGGTTTTAGAAGCTTCCACGGCAAAGAAGAGAGGAAACGATGAGCTTTATAAAGAACCATATTTATTTTCATTTACAGCATCAAGTATCATAAATAAACCTAAACATCGTTTGCTGTGTGTGTAAAATACAGGGTTCCATGTTGGCACTGTAAATGAATTCTCTAGGGTCACAGACATGCCTTTGCCACGAGGTGGGGGAGGGGGACTGTCTAAAGAGGCCGAGAGCGGGGTTGGGGTGGGGCGGATGGGGGAGGCTCTCTTTGGTTGACATTTTAGAGAGGGAGATGCTGGAAGAGAAGAAAAGAGCAGAGGAGAGGACTTTGTACTGGCTGGGCTCTGTGCCAACGTGGCAAGCAAGTGCAGCATGCAGGCCGGGGCCGGGGCTGAAGAGCCGGGTAGCTCTAGCTGCATGTGAGATGGACCCTGACTGCGTCTGAAAATGTGGGGCTGGACTCACGTCTGCTCTCTGCTCTCTGTTGTGACCGCTTCTTGCAGCACATGATGGGACACTATACCCTTCCCAGAGATTGACAGTGGCTGGCCTGAGTTACTTCTGAAAGCCAGCCCTCCTCCTGTGACCACGCCCATCAGTGCTCTGATTAAAATGCTTAGGGACTTAAGGGCCCAGAGGCACGTGAGAGGCATAGCAACACCCTAGGACTAACTATGCCTCTGCTACTGTATTCACAGCACAGAGCATGGGTCAAGCTGGCCCAGGGGTCTGGGAACAAGTATTCTTTTAAAACTTCAAATGGAGTCACTTACGTTCCCAATAAAGGCATTGGTAATCTTTGTATTAGAATGGGTTGAAGAAGATATTCCTAGACATGTCTTTTTTTTCCTACTAAGTAGAAATGTCTTCTAAGGTGACAAGTGCCCTCAGTATTGTCCCACAATCATGGTGAACCCTCCCAAGAAGACCAAAGGCTTTGAAAGCGCAACTGAGAAAACATGCAAAGGGGCCAGCGCACAGTCCGGAGCAGGAGGAGAGGCATGGGGGCATGCACTTGTTGTGGACCCAGGCTGCTGGCTGGGCTCCAAAGAAGGGGAGGCAGAACGTGGTTCTCAAGCTGACACCCCACCCCATGCTGTTTACCATTCATGCCTCTAGGGAGTCTGTTAGTAGGCAAGACACTCACAGTTAGCACACCAGTACCACCGACGATGCAGAGGATGGGGTGTGGAAAGCAGGTTAGGGGTTAGTACCTCTCTCTGAAAATTGCCAAGAAAATCAGTCACCTTAGAGCAGAAGTGTCAGCCAAGAAGTGGGTGTAGGACTGGAAGGCTGAAACGCACTGGCGGCCGCAAAGTGAGATGGGAAAGAGAAAGACAGAAAGGAGGACTTAGCGAGGACCTAAAACAAATCCAAATCACAATAGGAAAGAACACTGGAGGTGAGGAACAGAGCAACCACTGTCCCTCATAAAGGACTGCCTGCTTAGGAGGGACAAACCTTCCTGGTGGTGGCCAGCTATTCATTTACAAGAGTAGATGCCCGGCGTCTGCATAGTAACAGAACGCCACGCTCATCCGCAAATGTTCCCAAGACCTTCTGCCCCCACTAGCCCCTCTGTCTCCAGTTTATTCTGGAGTCTCAGACTCACCCTTGAGGCAAATCTATCTCTTAGAGTATCTGTCTCCCAGGACCTTTCCCTGCTGTAGCCCACCAGGAAGGTTCAAGGTCTCAGAATATATAGATGTCTCAGCCCTGTGTAGACACACCCTACCTAACCAGAGTAATTCGAATCAGCCTCTGTATAGCTATAAATGATTTTTTTTTTTTTAAGGAGAGTTCACTCTAGCTTCCCAGAGCATTCCACAAAGCATCCCAGCCCACCCTGAGCTGGAGAAAAATCGCTATAACATGACCTCGAGAATTCATGTGACATAATGAAACATAATAGGACTTAAGGGCTCCTCCCATGCTTGGCCATTAACACCCCAGCTATACTTGGGACACATACAGTGTACGTCACCAACACTGGCAACAGTTCCAACAAGGTCAGAAGTGCTGGTTCCCACAGACTTGGCCACAGCCATGCCTGTCTTTCCCATGACTTCAGGGCAGAGTCTAGAAAGGCGCCCTTCTTTCCCCACCCCACAGATTGCTTATGTCAAAGCGTTTGAGACGCCTTGTCTTTAACCAGACCTTCCTAATCCTGAGAGGGCACGCTAGTGGTAGCAGCTCTAAATAGCTGTCTTGTGCCCAGTGACTTGTAGACACGTGAAGTACCTAGGAGGCTCTTCTCTCCCTCCAGTTGCTCAGCCTGCAGCTGAAGCTGAGCATCCCAGAAAGGGGTGGGGACAACTAAAGGCCCTTTCCAGAGGGGAAAACACTGTGGGCTTGGAGTCAGTCGAAGACCAGACACAATTCTTTTTCTGGGGCACTGGGAAAAGGGTTTCTGACTGTGTTGATGGGATATGCAAGGTAGCCAGGTGACTACACATTCAGGATGCCACCAGCACTGATCAGGGCCATGCTCCCCAGAGGCCAGTGAGTGCCCCGTTCAAAGAACATAAGGGAGAGGAAGCTGAACCATGCTGGACCTGAAGGGCTTTGTCTCAGCCTGCAGCCTGGGTTGGGGACTTAGCAGGGTCGAAAATGGCGCCATCTATAGTTTGCCCTCAGCATTGCATCAGCCTGATATGGCTACTCAGGATCAAGTGCCAATAGGGCCTTCATTGCAGTACGCATGCGTGGGGAGGAAAAAATCTGTTTGCAGTGTGGCAACCCTGTGGTTCTATGTCACTGGCTGGGGTCTGGTGGGCAAGAGGGAAAGTCTCTAAACTACGTTTTGATTTCGAAAAGTACGAGCAAGGTACCTCTCTCTCACCCCGAGGACAGATGGCCGGCACTGACACCCTGCTTGTGTGCTTTGATCAATTTTGATCTATTCTACCCCTGTGCTTACTTCTGTCAACCTCATCATGATGTTACATATCTGTGTCTTTGAAACAGACAAGCCCAGCACCCACTGGGGCCAGGTGGCATCTGTATATGTAAATCAAAAGGCATTGGTCACATGACAGCACCCTCTCTTTTGTGACTCTAGTCTCAGCTCATTAACTTTGCTGGCAGCAATGAATCTCAACTCACTGCCGCGTTCAGGGCCTCGTTAAACTGGTGATAACAGTTGAAACGGTTAGAAATATTGATACTTGTAGAAAAATAGTGCTTTCTTTTTGGCTTCTGAAAAGTTAAAAATTGAAATGTAAACCCAGAAATGTGGCTCACTTTGGTTTGAAGAAAAAAAAAAAAAAAGACAATAACAACACAAAGCTGTTAAAAAAACCAAACACATAAAAAAATCCTTCATGTTGTCCCTGGCTCTAGCACCACGAATAGATGCTCAACCCTGTCAAAATCAGGCAGAAGTGGCCCATGTGGGACTCTTTGGCTTGGAGCTAATTGGTTACACGTTGGCCAGAACCTGAGCAAACTCAAACATCGCAGTCTACACTCGGAAATGTTAGGGTACGGTGGGGCAGCATGTATCTCACTGCAGTTTCACTGGGATAAACCTGAGCAGCCAGCTTCGGATGCTCTCCAGGGACTCCTCGGACTCCCTGTACATGGCAGCCAGGACCTCGGAGAAAGCCCAGAGCAGCAGCAGCCCCAGGCTCAGGAGCTCAAACATGAAGCAGTAGTTGTGAGCATTATCTCTCACATGGTGGCCAGCAGCCTGTAGGAGTCCCTGCATCCACCTAAGCAGGCTCTGGGGCAGGTTGAGCAGGCCTCTTGTCAGTCTGAGAGGCCAGCTGAGTACCTTCCTAAAGAAGGAGGTGGAGATACCTGGGGGGCTGCCTTCTGGCGTGCTGATGGCCGCCACTGCACAAGAGCTTTCTGTGGGAACGTCTCTCCGAGGTGCTTCCTGCTCCTGCCACGTCCCTTCCTCCTGAGAAAGACAGCAAAGCGAGAGTCTCAGGAGGCTGCCTCCAGCACAGCAGACTGAGCTCCTGTTCTTGGTGTTGAATGTGAGCACAAATTGTTTTTAAGGGGGGGGAGGCGGCAAACTCACCAGGCCATTCTCTAGCCTTCGAAATATGCATGCCCGTTGACTTGCACGCTCACTTGTACTGATACTGTGTACTTGTACACAAATAATTATAAATAGGGATTATGATTTGTATGCAGATATATTCACTGTAGAAGTCTTCACGAGATAAATTATTAAATGGCATAAAGAAGTCCAACAGGCTGGAACTAATCAAATAGACTGCTGACTATGCATAAGGTAAATCTTTTAATAGCATTAGAAATTATACTCCTAATTTGGTGGCTCACCCCTTCAGTCACAGCTTTTGGGAGACAGAGGCAGGTAGATCTCAGTGACTTGGAGGTCAGCCAGGGCTAACTATTGAGTTCCAGGTCAGTCAGGTTTACATAGTTAAATCCTGTCTCAATTAAAAAAAAAAGTCTTACTTCTGAAATGTCAGTTCCCTACAGCGCTCCAATCCCTTCCCTGCCCCACCCCCACCTCTTGTTGAGTTAGAGTATGACTAAGTTGCTTAGACAGGTCTTAATGTTCATATGCACACCGGGTTTGCTTCAAGTTCTTGCTTCAATCTCCCAAGTGCTGAGATCACATAGGCGCTGGAGAGATGGCTCAGTGGTTAAAAAAACACTGGCTGCTCTTCCAGAGCACTTGGGTTTAATTCCTGGCACCCCCATGATGCCTCACAACCAGCTGTAATGCCAGTCCCTGAGGATCTGACACCCTCTTTAGTCCTCCATGGGTACCAGGCACACATGTGGTCCACAGGTACATGTGTAGGAAAACCACCCATTACACATAGACTAGAATGGAAAACAATTAAAAAAAGAGTCTCAGTATCACGGAAACCTGCTATTGATATACTGTTAGGGAAGAAGACACCTAGCAAGCTATGGAGGTGGGATCTATTCACACAGGGAAACATCTGGGAAGAAAGACAGTTCAATGTCAGGTTTTCCAAACGCCAGTAGTCATGAACAATTACCATAAGGTCAACTGGAGTCATAGTCATAGGTAATTTTACTGTCTTTATTTTTATTTACTTTCCCATTTTCTTATAGCGAGTCTAGGACTTATCATTAGGAATGCTCAAGTTAGGAGTTTATATTGGTGCTAGGTGATTCTTCAAATGGGAGAGAAGGTATTCCTGAGAGCTGCTGGGGTGGGGGGGGGGAGGAGAGCTACCAGTAAAGTCAGTGGCTGCTTTATAAGCCTAGGAAGGGACCTGAAATCCTCATGTAAGCAGTACCCAGTGGCTCTTGGGCACAGTTCAGCCTACAGCCCAGTCTTGACCCATGAGCAATCATTTCTCAGAGGAAGCCAGCCACCTATCAGGGAACTGTTGACTGAAACAGGGCTGGCCCCAGAGGCTGCTGAAGAGACTAGGGAAAAAACAGAACATTCTAGAAGGGAAGCAGGGACTGTTATTTGTTTGGGAGCAGTCTCTGTCCCTCCAAGGCTAGAGGAGTCTGTCTAATTCTGAGGTTGTCTTTAGAGACCTCATCAAGGGGGAGGGATCGCCCTCGCTCTCCCACCACTGTTGAAACCAACGTACCTCTCTTTGCTGATTCAGCTCCGCCCTTCTCTTCCGCTGTTTGCTGCTGGTTTTACAGTGAACAAAATGAGGCTTGCAGTAAAATTTGCCTGTGAGGAGAGACACACGCACAGGCAGTTTTTCTCTGTAGACAGAACCATTGGAACGAATGTTCATCCTTGTCCAGTCGGAATACAACAGCCATGGAAATAAGCCCAACACAGTTCAGTCATGAGCAGGGGCTTATCCACCTGCCCTAAAGTGGCTCCAAGACAGACAGAACCAGCAATGGAGAACTCCCTGAATGGGGCTAACACTACCAGGTAACTCCCGATCCAAACAAAAGTCAGATTTCTTCACAAGGTTAGCTGTCAGGGAAATAAATAGGTAGTTACTTGAATGTCAGACCCTCAGTATTTCTGGAATCTTGAGGGTCAGGACAGCCAGCCAGGAATGAGAGAAAAGACTCAGGCAAAGTGCATGCTGGGTAAAATGGCACTGCCTGGGACCACTGAGTATCTTTTAAAATAGCCTTCCTGTCAATTCTACAATAGTAGTAATGGTGATGGTAATAATAATAATAATAATAATAATAATAATAATAATAATAGTGAGAGAACATAATAAATACCCTATATAACTTAACTCATCAGCCCATATTCTTATGAGCTAAGAACTGTTATTTCTTTATTTGTTCTTCTGAGGCAGAGTCTCTATATATGCTCCAGCTGATCTGGAACTTAGAATCTTACTGTCTCTGCCTCTTGAGTGCTGAGATCACTGGTGTACAATGTCCATACGGGTCCTATTGTTATCCTCAGTTTTCATATGAGGAAGCTGAGGGACCAAGGCTTTAATAGCTCTAATGTTATGTGGTGAGTAAGTGCTACCATCTAAATCTACCCCAGTGCAGATAATTCTTTTGTTTGATTTGTTTGTGGGCTTTTTTGAGACAGGATCTCTCTGTGTGTCCTTAGCTGCCCTGGAACTCACACTGTAGACCAGGCTGGCCTTGAACTCAGAGATCTGCCTTCCTTTGCCTCCTGAGTGCTGGGATAAAAGCTATGTGCCACCACTTCCCCATGGTAGGACCGTTTGAAGGCTCACAACCATCTGTAATGAGGTCTGATGTTTTCTTCTGGCACACATGTGTATATATACAAAAGACTAAATAAAATCTTTCTTAAAAAGTGATCTCTCTATACAGTGGATATAATTCCTTGCTGACGAACTCTGGTAGGCCACTTACCCAAAGAGGTGCAACTATCAAGGCCAATTTTATAATTCGTATTTGTGTGTATGTGCAGGCAGGTATGCATGTGTGTGTGTGTGTAGATTAGATTATAACTTCAACTCTAGTTCTCCAGGTACCATTTACCTTGGTAAATGCTTCTGTTTTGAGATAGGGTTTCTTCCTGGAACACATGGAGTAGGCTAAGCTTACCAGCCAGAGAGTCCTGAGGGTCCACCTGAATCTTCCCAGTGCTGGGATTATGAACATGCACCGGCATACATTGCTTCTCTTTTTCTTTCTTTTCTATGTATTTGTTTTAAGACGGAAGCTCACCATGTAACCCAGGCTGGCCTCAAACTTCAGAGACCAACCTGACTTTGCTTCTCCAGTACTGGAATTAAAGGTGTGCACCACCACACCTGGCCCTACTTAAACAAAACAAAACACAGGTTCTGGGGACTGGACTCAAGCCCTCATGGATGCAAGACAAGCACTTAACTTAGGAACAATCTCCCTGCTTTGTGAAGATACCATCATCCATGAAGTTCTTACTACACCATTAACACTGGGCACGTCACACAGTTTGTCAGCTTTGAATAGCTTGGCCTCGGAGGCGCTGTGGGAAGTGGTGGGGCTGAATGAGATAGTGAGAGCCCTCAGCAGACAGGTGTCCCTGTGTCTGATGCACTGTAGGTACCAAAGGCTTCTGTTCTCTATGGTAGCATCTCAGAAGTTCCTGTTGGTAAGTGTTGGGTGTCCTAGAGCCCCTCCCCTCCCAGAACAAGTCACATCCGAGACCAAGGCGAGAGGCCAGTGCTTTCCTGGCTCCCAGGGTTACCTTCATCGCAGTCAAAGGCATAGGCGGCCAGGCGCAGGGTGGAGGCGCAGACGCTGCACCGAAAGCACTCGCGGTGGAAACAGTGGCCCTCGGCACTCAGACGCTCCATCACGTACACACGCTTCTTACAAAAGTAGCAGGTGTCCTTGCCACCCAGGCTTAGGGGGACCGTCTTCCTCAGGGACTCCTGTGGGCAGGAGAGAAGAGCAAAGTGCTAGGGCTGAATAAGTCTTCAAAGTTCAGGCCTAGGCTTGTTGAAATTCTTAAAAAAAAAAAAAAAAAGCACAAGGACTTCTGGGATCTTGGCTTTAGCTTATGTCACGGCAAAGAAGAGCATGGCACAGTGAGACACTCCCCACACGGCCTCCAGTCCTGCAGGGTCTCTTCCCGGGCTGATCTAAATGAGCGAACATCTTCCCCTAATATGTCTAGCTAGTGTTGCCTTCTTGAGTCCTAGAGGACAAATGTCACTGGGTACTACAGTGGTAATGTGTGACGATCACTGCTAGTTGTCTACTTGATAGGTTCTAGCATCACTTGGGAGACGGGCTTCTCTGTATGCTTGCGGTAGGTTACCTTGATTAGTTACCAGGTGGGAAGACCCACCCACTGTGAGTGGTACCATTCTCTCGATAGGTATGGATGGAACAGCGGTAAGCTTGAACTGATCTCTCTCTACTCCCTGACTGTGGATGCAGCTTGTCCAGCTGCTTCAAGTTCCTTGACTGTGCCTTAGACCGTGAGCTGAATAAACCCCCTGAAGCTGTGTTTGTCAGGGTACTTCATCACAGCCAAGACAGGGTGTGCTGGATGTCTTTGCCCCCTGCAGTGATTGGGGATCACAGGGAGTGATGGGGGAATTGAGTGAGGACTGGGTGTGACCTCAAACTATTCAAGAGTACAGAAGAGGGGTGTTCTCTTCTTACTTGCAATGGGGGAGGGAAGGGCTGGAGCAGACTAGTGCTGGGTCTTCTCAGCCTGTGCATAACCTCCATGACTTGACTTGTGATCAGCAGCTGCCAAGCCAGTCCCACCATCCCACCCTGCCCGAAGGAAAGCAAATCAACTGTCAGTGCCCAGTGTTGCTGATGGCAATATGCCACCTAGATGGAGGAGGGAGAGAGCCAGAGGGAAGACACACTCGAACTGCTACTCATGCCTCAGTTCCCAGGCCTGCTTAGGCTGACGATAAACGCTGAAGGTGGGGCCCTTGTCCAACAGCCCTGCAGAGCCTGGTGCTGAATGGATCCTCAAAGCCATGGACAGCAGAACACATGCCTTCCTTGGAAAATCAACCACAAGAACCCAGGTGAAGCTAGTCTTTGAGGAAATGAGGTTTTCCCCAGCCTCTGCTGGATCTAGCCGACTTTTTAACACCCTCTTGTTCCCTGAAAATGGTTCCTACTCAATCCTCCCATACTCTTGCCCAGAGAGTTGGGGCAAATATCTTGAGGTTGAGGCTGACAGTGCATTTCCTTACCAGGTCTGGAGAGGTGGCCTGGGTCTTAGGTCTGTGATCATTCAAGTACAGATTGACCAGAACTTCAGCTGCAGCCCCTATTCCGCTGGATACTTTCCCTACTGTCAGCTAACCAAGAGCAGAGGCGAGAAGGCAAGGAAACAGATAAAAGGAAAGGCAGTTAGCACCCAGCAGAAACACAGGGCAAGGAGGTAAAGGGTTCTGGCCCACAGGAAAGTGGAATCCCAGAGTCTCCAGAGGTAAACCAGACCACCAGGAGGAGATGCCAGAGTTATGAAAATGAACAGAAGGAAAGGAGTTAAAAGCTGGTGGTAGCCAAGGGAATAAAGTACCTACTTCTCCTCCTCTGGGTTATGTAGGGTTGTCAAATCACAGAGATAGAGCCAGGGCACAGTGACACATGCCTGGATTCTCAACACTCGGGAAGCTGAGGCAGGAGAATTGCTGTGAATTTGAGGCCAGCATGAGTGACATGGTATGATCTAGACTAACCTGGACTAATGAATGAGGTCCTGCCCCCAACTTAGAAAAACAAAACAAAACAAACAAACAAACAAACAAAACCAAGAAAAGAACCATAGACAATGGGATTATAGCCAGGCATTGAAGAAAAATACTTGTGGTTAATGGATCTATTTTTTAAAATTTTAAGATGCAACAATCTACATTTTCCTAATGAATAAACCAAGTCCGGAAACTCATTGCTTTATGCCACACCTTAGAACCAGTCTAGAACGGAGCTGGATCTTAGCCCTGCCCCATAATCTGCTCAGCAGTCAACTGCAGCATCCAGGAAGGCAGCTCTCTTGGAGAGATGGCTACAGACCAGCATCCTTGAACAGCTCAGATAGGAGGTGGAATAATCCCACTTCCAGGCCCGGCCAACCCTACTTTCCAAGCAGCACTGACAGACCACCCTGGCAAGGCTCTGTCTGGAGGTGAATAATGCATAACCCAAGAGACCAGAAGTACTGTTTGTGATCCCCAGGCTCTTGGAGGAAGCTTCAAGACCTTGCTGCCTTCCAAATTTAACCTCTGAGAGGAATGGCCAGAACTAGCAGCCAGGACACTTGTAAAAGCTGCCTCAAGTAATGAGTCTTCTGGGATAAAACCCTTCCATCCCAATCCAAAGCTGCTCTTGGAAGCCATGTCTAATCTGGTTGTTATCAGACTTGAGAACAAAGCAGGAGGTTCAGGGAACAACAACTAAGCCTGGAACCCCAGCTCCTGGAGCTGATCTTTGTACCCCAGCATCTAAAGCTAACTCTTCAGATCCCTGACAAAGCAGGGATCTTGGGGCAAACAGAAAGGGAGAAGAGAAGACTACAGAGACCCTCACACCTTTGGACATTCTAGAAGCTGTACCATTGAGAACAGTTTGGGATAGTCACTCAATGTGAGGAAGGTTTGGGGGTAGACTATAAGGAACATGGTTTCAAGCTGCTGGCAGGCAGAGCCTCTGAGAATCCTGTGCAAAGCCTCCATGACTTGACCTACAAGCACCTACTGCCAGTCCAGGCACTTCCCTGCCCCATCTCACCCCTGCCCACAGGTCCAGCATAGGAAAAAATAAGAATTTGCTTTGACATAGTCTCTTCCTACTTTTAGGAACCCATGCTAGTCAAGAAATCTGGTTTCTTCTTCCAGGAAGGTTCAGGTGTGTTGGCTCCACACAATAAGCCATTGTTTGTCTGATGTTCCTTCCTCCAGTAGGACTTCCAACCCTGCCCCTCGGATAGAGAGGTAAAGCACATGGTTAGCTTGAAGAAATAAAGAGGGAAGGGAGGCTAACTTTTCCCTGGGTACTGCTCACCCAGCCTCCTGTGATGTGAACTGGTTTCATACCAGTCTCCCAGAAAAGAGAAGAGGGGTGCCAAAACACCCACAGACTGTACCTGCCTGCTGATGGAGCTGAGATTTAGCCTGTCTTGTCTGAGACTAGAAATCCAAGTCTCTAATGAGACCTCAATAACTACTTAGCTAATAAGCACTTTATGCTACTGAACTTCTAAGCCATCCTGTCTTAGGGGAAAAATCACTGAAGCTTGCAGAGGACTTTGAGGGTGCTGGGAGTGTCCTCCAAATACACTGGGATAGTCACAGCCTGTTCCAGTTGTTCTAAGCAGCTGTTCAAGTAACCTGGCAGTTGGGTGGGGAGTTGGGAGACAGTAATATCCAAAATGAAGACCACACCCAGACTTTTCATTAAGAGCTAAATCAGTCGGCAGCAGGCCTTCCCTTCCAACTGCCCTTCCCACCTGCTGGGAACCATCCCAGATCACTGAGCCATAAACGGGACTTACAGAAGTCACAAGAAACTCAAAGAATGGAGACTTGCCTCAAAGGATGAGAAGGCTCTTGAAGGCTAGTCAGAACCAGCATGAAAGTGGGCATTACTCTGAAGATTGGGGTTACCTTCCTTCTAAAAATTATTTTAAATTTATTTTTATTATATGTGTATGAGGGTTTGCCTGCATGGGTGCATATGGACTGTGCACATGCCTGGTAATCTTGGAAGTGAGAAGAGGGTAGCAGATCCCCTGGAATTGGAGTTATAGATGGTTGTGAGCCACCAGGGCATTGAGAACTGAACCCAGGCCCTCTTAACTGAGCCAACTCTCTAGCTCCTTCTCTCTACTTCTTGACAGGAGAAGATGGCCGTGGCTCTGTGAGAGGAGACAATCCCCCAGTCTCTGCCTAGAGCCACATTTTCACCATCTGGGGGTTACCAGAGGGCCTGACTTCTGAAAAAAAGTGAAGTGCATAGCTTGTGCAGAGACTTGGAGAGAATTCATCCTGGGGGTAAACACAGCCCAAGAGCCATGAATTCTTAGCAGAAGATTCACATACACTGAAGAGTAAGACACATGTGTTTGTATGGATGAGGGGAATGTTGGTGAACTGTCTAGGAAGAATTTATTTAAATGTGAAACTGGACAGTTTGATGATTCAACCAAAAAACATTAAAATTAGCAATTTTAGACTACTCTAGGTCTGTTTATGCAATGCTTACATACCTTCCAATAGTCTTATAATTTTCAAGAATTTGAATATTTTTCACTCTTTGCTATTTCTTTTGAATTCAAATGATTTTTTTGGTGAATTGGACAGAATGAGTTCCAGAAGGTTGGCTGTTTGGGGCAGTGCATTATCTCACATGACCTCTGACTACAACCTCATGGATATATTAGCTCTCTTCCGTGAACCTTAGCTTCCCCAACTATGAAATGGGAAGATACTCCCAAGCTTTCAGGGTTGTAGAAGCATCCTGAAAGACCCTGGGTAGGGGCTGGAGAGGTGACGCTGAAGTTGAGTGCCTTACTCTTTCAGAGAACCCGAGTTTAGTCCCCAGTGCCCCCATCAGGTGACTCACAACCACCTTTAACTCCAGGTTCAGGGACTCCAATGCCTTTTTCTACAGGCACCCACAAACAACACACATGCACATAGACACACACAGACATTGACACAATACAAACAAATGACTTTGGGCAGAGCCTCACTAGTGCTGGCCACCTAGAGGTCCTCTGCAGGTCATCAAAGAGGCTGGAGCACATGTAGTTTTGAGTTCTGGCTTTTAGATACTCCCTTTCCCTCTCCCTCAAAACCAAACCAAAACAATAACAAAACAAACGACCCTCCCAGAAAACCTAATCAAACAACAACAACAACAACAAAACACCCAAAATACAATGAAACAAAAAAAAAAATCCAAATCACACATCTGTCTCATGATGGATGGCTTGGGTTAACCTGGGAGATGGAAAGGCAGAAGATCAAGCCCGCAGAAACAAGGGACAAAGGTCCAGAGGCAGGGCCACCTCAAAGCCAATCTCTTTTAGTCTCTATCCCCAGGTGTGGAGCTTCCCATGGACACAATTTGTGGGTTGGTATCTCCATCTGTTCAGAGAGATCACTGGACTGCGATTGAGAACCACGAACCCCGAGATTCTCCTTAAACCTTTCTATTTTTATCTGCCTCTGCCTCTGCTCAGTTCTCACAGACAAGACGGCCCTTCTTGCTCATTCCACTTTATGTTGCTCCATGTGTCTGTAGCACCCTAGGCTCCTTCTAGTGCTGTTAATCTCTCGCAGCAATTAGCGCCTTCCCTTGTGACATATGTGACTCATTTATACATCACATTAATATTGGTTCTCTCTCCTACTTCTCCTAGTGCAGTCTCCTTAGCATAGGGACTTAACTCTGTTTCATTGATACGTATGCCAAGAGTCTGAAGTATCTGATCTGAGTTTAATAAATACTCGTTGAGTGAATGAAGGTTCATTCAGTAGCTTAGTGAAAGACCTTGGTTAAAAACTGCCCAAGAGCCTGCTGAGAAAGGCTTTGGAAAGGGCTCTGTGATGATGTGACAGGGAGAAGCTTACTGTTGACAAGAGTTTGTCAGACCCAGGTTCTATCTCTTGCTATCACTTAGAAGATAGAGAGAACTTCTTGAGGGTAGAAGAAAATCAGGGACAAAGAGAGGGGGTGCTTTGGAAAGATCAGCTTTGAAAGGCCCAGGGAATAGAAGGGGGGCTAGGCAGTGAGACTCAAGGTAGCTCTAGCTGACTACTGGAGCCTTCCCGCCTCACCTCCATCATTCCAACAAGATCAAGGGTGGAGGTGATGTTTCCCATGGCAGGAAGTAGTTCCCTTGATAGAAACTCTCCTGAGACCTTGGTGATGGTGCTGGCAAAAATGCCTGTCTCCACCACAGTGTGAACCAGGATCTCCCTTTACACTGGGAGTGGGGAGAGCAGAGGCCCTGATTGGCCAGGGGGCTTAAAGGCAAACAGCCGACAGACTTGCTGATGCTGCCCAAGATACAGCAGTGTTGGTATCATGACTGTGACTGTTTTTCAGTAACACTGGAAATAGCAGTGTCTGTGTCATCTCCCCCTGGTCTTTGAGGGAGCTTTATGCCCATGGGGGGAACCCAGAGGGGGCTGGGTAATACAATTTCATCTTTATTTCTACACATATCTCCCTACAGATGTTCTGGGTATCAATGGGAACAGAACTCCCAGTTACAAGACAAGGGGCAACGAAGCTAGAGGTATACTGGCTCAACAGCACAGAAGCAAGCCAGGAGTCAGTGATCTTCAGATAGGGAGCATTCAGCCCTGCATGCTGACTTCTGCAGGAGACAGGCCAACAACAGACTATGGGTTCAGTGGAAACGTTTGGCTTGTCCCGGAGGTTAGAAATGTGCCCTGGATCCAAACTAAGTCTTGTTCATAGGACAGTTCACTCCCACGGAGTCACGGCTAGCTTCCCACCCTTCTCCCTCTGAGCTAGCTAGCTTCTATACCGCTACCGAAATCATCCTTCGATAACAGAGGGTGGATCTCTCAGGAGCCCACAGTAGGATAAAACTCAGTAACACGCTGACAGTGCCATGTGATACCCTCTGCACATCCTCACACACTGTCACCTCAAAGCTGGTGACATCAGACATTCTGCTCTCTCATTTCATGTCAGCCATGTCTGCCCACCTTTACATACACTGCTAATTCCTACCACACCCTAGCCCCACCCCTCTGTCTAGAAAACTATCCCTCTGGAACCTTCAACACAGGTCTCCTATCATGCCTCTCAACTCTCCCCAGGCTTCTTTCTGTTCCGATAATCTTGCCCAATACACATCTTGTGAAGCCTATGAATAGTACTGCATTAGGCTTACTGTGCCAAATCGTCATTTGCTTAGGTTGGGCACAATACATATCAGCAACTCCACATATTAAACGTGTGGTTATTCTTATGATGGGAGTGGTGTCTCTGTTCAGATGATAGCAAGGGGGTCTCAAGAGTCTCTTTATTTTCTCAGTGCCTGGGCGGGGCCTGGCATCTGGGTCCCCGATGAATGTTTTATGTGAGAGCGATGCTCACAGTGCAGGCTGGAGCTATTCATGCGCTAACACAAAGCCCAGACTGGATCTAGGGCTTTTGTACACTATCTAACAAACTGCCATCCCAGCCAAGCCAAGCTCCAGATGTTCGACTGTGCTGGCCAGAGGGAGCCCGAGAGAAACTCAGAACATGCAGGGGATAGGGAGGCGATGATCCAGGGAGACTACCTTTCTGGCAGGAGAGACAGAGTCGGCAGCGGGTGGAGAGGGAGCAGCAGCTGGATCAGGAGACGGAAGGCCAGAGGGAGGAGATGGAGGGCGAGCGTGAGGCACACGCTTAGATAGGAGTTTATCCTGAAAGGAGCAGAGACGGAATAAGACGGGATTATAGCCGTGGCAGGTGGGCCAGCTGTGCCTTTGACCCACGGAAGAGCAGACACTGAGGCCTGTGTCTCAGGGTGACACGGAAGTGTGTCTTTGGAGCCAAGTGGGATTATGTGGCTCCTGGCTGAACTGCATTCTGCTTCGGTTCCAGCTCCCTGAAAAATCCCGAGGAGACCCATTCTGCTCCTGCCTAGAGCTGCCCCAGACTGCGGTGCTCATGAGAAGAGCTTGGAATGAGGGAGCAGCTGTAGGCTTAGGAGGGGGGAAGCCTGAGCCAGCCGGGGCAGACTGCCATAGCAAGGCTTCTGCAGCTGTAGGCACATACTTGCTGGCCTCCTGGGGGCTGCTAGAACCCTGGCAATGGCCTGGAAGCCGGACATCCCTCTATGCATGGCTCCAGTGACAGCTGGTACAGGAGAGGAGGCTGGGCGAAGCTGGCAGAGATGTGTTCTAGAGACAGCTTGCTGAAGGAGGATTTCACAAGTATACTCCCACCCCACCTCCAGGGCTTCACTATTACACTTTCAGTTTCCCACTATGCAAACACCTTCTTTTTCTACCAGCTTCTAAATTAGTAGGCAGTCTGGAGGAAGCTGTACTTCCCGAGCTGAGGCAAAGTTTCTTGAATCCACTTAGCATTGCTGCTTTGTGAGCTGAGGTTGAGGCATAGCTTTGGCTCATTGTTCAGTGCCTCTCTGACTAGTAGGGACAGGCTGAAACGGCTCACTTTCACCTTTAAGGTATCCAGAGTCCAGCAGTCCCTTCTTGCAGTGACTCTGAGGAAGCTCAAAGTCTACTTAGAAATGATCTAAGCACACATGTATCCACATGCCACATGCATCCCAGGATAACTACTACCAATGTGACCAAGCACATCTGTGCATGACAGCATCATATTCCAATGTCAAAAGTTTGGATACATTTGACTGGGGTTGCTCCCTTTGATATAATGTTACTTGGTTTGACTGAAGGTTTCACTGGGTAGCTCTGGCTGACCTGAACCTCACTGTAAAGACCAGGCTGGCCTCAAACTCAGAGGGATCCATCTGCCTCTGCCTCCTGAGTGCTGGGATTAAAGGTATGTGTCACCACACTCAGCCCTACTAGGATATTAAAGGGCATGTTTTTGCTGGGTAATGGTTTCTTTTGACTTGGACTTATTTTCCGGTCTCCATTTTCCTTTCTCATAATGTGTCTACTATCTAAAAAACTATACACTTGGGTCTCTTAGATACAAGCTCAAATTTATCAACGGCTTTAAAAGTGAATTTCTGGCTGGTCCATGACTACCTGGTTAGACACCCAGCCCTGGTTCCTGGAGACTCAGAAAGCCCCTGGTTTACCTGTGGTAAATCCCCGTGTCCAAACATGGAGGCCAGGTGAGCTGCCTTCTCTTTAATGTTCTTTGTGTGAAATTCCCTGTTAGCCAAGTTCTGGGCCCTCTTCTGCAGCCAAGGTGAGAAAGGAGAAGGATAGTGACAGTGGCCATGAGGGTTGCCTCCAAGGAACAGGGGAAGGAGCAAGCCAGGCCTGTATCCTCACAAACAGGAGACAGAAGACAGACAGGAAACCAGAGGGGAAGGGACCCACTGTGGATAGCATGAGGAGCAGGTAGGATGGGACATGAACACAGGCAGGCAGAGAGGATGGTCACCTGAAGAACCTTTTCTTCTACTTGCTGCAGCCGCCGCAGCACCCCAGACAGGGCCAGTGCCCCTTGGCAGGTGGAAGGCAGGGTGGCGAGGTTTTCAGCCCCACCCAGTTGCAGGTCTGACTTGGCCCTGGCTCTCCAGGGTCTGCTGGGGCACCCGCCATTAGCAGGTACTTGATTGAGTTCTCTGAGCACCTGTCCTGTTGCCACCGTGGAGGAGAACTGAGAGAGAGGGGGAAGTCAGCTTCCTTCCCTTTATAGGCCCCCACCTCCATGAGGAACCACCATGGGGACCAGAGACAGAGGGCACAGCAGCAGGGGCCACCTTGAGAAAGGACCCAGAGTAGCCTGGGTGGGAGGAGGAGCTTCTGCACTTATATTGGTGTCCCCAACACCCAATGAGCACTACTCAGTCCTGGGCCTAAGAGTCCCCCAGACAAACTTCTGTAACCCCAGTTCCCATGAGTATTTATATTCTGAGACTGCCTAGGATGCCTTAAGGAAGGTCTGGCCCGTCCCTTTAAAGACTGATTTATCTGAGTACGCGTGAGTGTTTCTTACCCTCAGAGGATGGGTAAGCACACAAACACACCATTGCCACATTAGACCTGCACCAACAGCTCTCCTCCTCTACCCCGAGAGCAACACACAATTCCCGGTGCTGACCAGATGACCCTGGGACTTGTGGGTACTCATCCTGATTCTGCCCAGATTCCAAAGCCAGACATGGAATAAGCCATAGTCTCTCCACACAGGGCCCTGGCTGCTCAGATATCCGGAAAGGCTTCTACCATGCCTCAGCCTCACCTCTTCAGTGGGTGTACCCACAAGGCCCTCCAATTCCACTATTACTTTTCCAATAACTTGGAAACCAGCTTATTCACTAGCTCTCAGTACTAAAGCATGACATGGGAATTCCCCAAGGTGCCACACGGAGTTGCTTACTTCCCACTCCCCCCCCCCCCCCCAAGCAACAGCATCAAGAGAAATGATGGGATGGCTGGGGAATACCTGTGATGGTCTGAGGGACCAGCGGCATATACTTCAAGTAGACCTATGTGGTTTTCTTATCCATGGGGGTAGTACATTTTACATTCAGCCATATTTGGGAGCTAGAGGAAGCCATGGATCCCACCCCTTGGCTCAAAGTCCCCTCCCGTTGGCTTTACCAAAATTGTATCCGCTAGAAAGAGCCCTACCTGCCTTTTCAGAGGAGGCGGGAGCTTGGGAGTGGATTCCTCCAGCTTGGGGTAACGAGAGGTACCAGGAGGGCGAGAGGCAGAGCACAGGACAGGCTTACCTATGCCTGAGACCCGGTGGCAGTCCTGAGAGTAGAAAAGCAGGTCCATAGAGGCAGCCCCAGGAGACAGGAAATAAAAAGCAAGTGAGACCCAGGCATGGAGCAGGAGGACAAGAGAAACAGGGAAGGAGATGAAGGGTGGAGGAGCAGAGATGGGGCTGGCTAGGTTCCTGCAAGCCTGGCCCAGCTGGGAAACTGGATCCCTGGCTCTGTAAGCATGTGGATGGACAAGCCCTGTAGTCCCCTGCTCGGGGACAACGTGTGAATCCCACAGGCCTTGCTTTTGGCTCGAACACAGGGCTCTGGGCCATCACTGCCAGCCTACACCATGCTAGGATGTCCAGAACAGTCCTTTCAGAAACAGAACTTCTTGCCCATCCAGGACAGTAATGTCCAGGCCAAGTGGACAGAGGCCTCCCTAACACCAGGGCTTATAGGAAGTCAGGATCCCAGAAGGGACTGTTGAAACTATGTTTAGACAAAGGCAGGACTCAAGAAAATTTCCCTTTTGTAACAAAGCCACTTCCTGGGGAAGTTTAGTTATTCAGGAGAGATGTGGCTCACCCTAAGATCAAGGAGCCATTCATGTTTGCCTCTAAAGTTAACCAGTGAAGAGACTGTCCTCCACAAAAGAGCTAATTTTTGTCATGGGATTGGTGTCCTCCAAATGCCAAAGGAATCTGACCCCAGAGTTTTGTAATAATGACAATATATCATAATATGGCAACATGTGTCCAAGGCAAGTGAAGAGAGTAACCAGGATGTGAACACAGACCACAAGTGGGTGAGTCAGAAAGGACTCAGCAGTCTGAGGGACAGCAACAGGCTGCCCTGGTCAGGACCTGCTGGGACACGGGGAGGGGAGAGATACCAGGGAACACTGAGGAGGTTGGTCGCGCCTCTGGGGTGTACCACTCTGGACTGGGGCAGTGCTCTCCCACACAATCTCTCAATTCCAGCTGTCCCATCTCACAATCGCTACAAATCAGTTTGGGTGCAAAACCAAAATAGAAAATGGATTTAATTACTGCAAGATGAACACCGGCAAACTGTGGCTCATGGGTCTAATCCAAGGGCCTGTTCATGGAAATTGCTTTTACTGGAATGCTAACACACTTACTTGTTGAGGAATCCACAGTGGAGGATTAAATCCTCTAACAGGACAGTGTAACTCTAAAGTGGAAAAGAGCTGCTACCTGCCCCCAGGGAAAAGTCTGTTACCTTGTAACCAGGAGGCTGAAGAGTTTGTTGTTTGTTTGTTTGTTTGTTTGTTTTATTGTTGTTTGGTCAGGCCCAGATGGTGAACTTCAGCTGACTCTAGCCAGAAAGATTCTGCCACTAGAGGGCAGGTCCAGTGACCGTGTGATAGCTTTACCTGTTTTGGGGCTGAAGGGTTCCGAGTGTTCTCCTCAAACTTGGCGAGCAGCTGATTGGCCATGTACTTGACTTTGTTCTGACTGCCGCTTTCTTTAGCATACTCTTGATTGGAGCCCAAGCTGCGGCTGGAGAAGGCTGGCAGCTGCAAAGGTCAAAGCAGCACATTGGAATCCAGGTATCATCAGAACACAGGGCCCCTATGGAGTCAGCATGGCCAGCTTGGGGACCCAGCAGCTAAAAGTCTGACTTCTGACTCTTTCTCTCCCAACCCTGGGACCTCGGTGCTTTAGGTCTCTGAATTTGCCCCATCTACAAAATGGGAGTCATGCCCCACTTCAAGAAGTTATTTTTAAAAAAATCAGTTCTTATAGAGAAGTGTTACATAAAATAGTTTCCAAAATGCATCACTTGGCTGAGAAGTGGAGGGAGGGAGGGAGGGAGGGAGGGAGGGAGGGAGGGAGGGAGGGAGAGAGAGAGAGAGAGAGAGAGAGAGAGAGAGAGAGAGAGAGAGAGAGAGAGAGAGAGAGATATCAGTTGGGCTATCATAAGCACAGGCTTTAAGGCTTTTTTTCCTCTGCTGCTCTGAACTCCTCAAATCCACCCACAACTCCAACCTTTAAATAAAAAACAACTGAGAAATAACTTTAGATTTACACAGAAGGTACAAAGAAGCAGGGCTTGCTCTCGAGCACCCTTCCTCCAGCTGCCTTCGCTGTAGCTTCAGGAATAGTGGGGCGCTGCTGTCAGAGCTGGCTTAACGCTGTGATCTGGACCGGGGGCTGTTTAGATTTCGTCAGCTTTTCCGTTCCCACCCATCTTTGGTTCCAGGCTCCAACCCAGGATCACACATAGTCATCTTGTCTCCTACGTCTCCTCCAATCTCTGGCATTTCTCTATCTTCCTTGGCTCTTACACTTCTGAAGGGCACTTGGCAGCTATTTTATAAAAAGATCCTCAGTCTGTGTTGGTCTGATGTGTCCTCACACTGAGTCTGCACTGGAGGGTGTGTGGATTCAGAGCACAGGGGTGAGGGGCGCTGTGCACACATCCTGTGAGAATTCATGATGGAAACAAGGCTGTGAGGCTGGATGCAGACCTTCTTATGGTGGTTTAGAACACTGAGTTCCTTCCCATTCACCTGCTAATGCATAACATTTGAGATTTTCTAGTATTCCCTAATGTCTTTTCCTCTTCCGTCCCACACACCTCAGAACACAGAAGGGTACTGTGCCAAGTGAGGTGGTTGGCCATCTTAAGGAGACCACGAGTCTTCCCCACTGGGTCAGCGTTCTTGAGGTGGTAAAGATGCATTCATTCAGAAGAGACACATGAGGAGATGCGAGCTAAAGTTGACTGTTTTTGAAAAAAGGTCCCAAATAGAAATGACCCGGAGGAGGCTGTTGTATATGCACAGCACAGCCAAGTGTGTGACAAACACAAAATGGAGAGTTGTTTTAGTGCATGAAGTGTGCTTGCGCATGAATGTAGGCTTAAGGGGGAGGGGGTCCTGAGGGAACAATGCTTGCACCAAGTCAAAGTCAGCCAGCACAACGGGCCTGCATTCACTGATGCACCAACAATCTTTCTCAAGACCAGATTTGATTCGTTGAGTCCAGGGCCTGTATCTCTCTTTCATTTTTATTTTTTCAAAAAAAAATCATGTGTGTGTGTGTGTGTGTGTGTGTGTGTGTGTGTGTGTGTGTGTGTGTATGTGTGCGCGTGTGTGTGTGAGTGAGTGTGTGGGTGTGTAGGTGTGTGTGTGTGTGTGTGTGTGTGTGAGTGAGTGTGTGGGTGTATGACATGCACTGGGTTGCTGTGGAGGCCTGGAGAGGGCATTGGATCCCCTGGAGCTACAGTTTTAGGCAGTTGAGAGCTATCTTACATAGGTACTGGGAACTACACTGCATCTCTGGAAGAGCAGTGAGCTTTCTTGACTTCTCAGCCATTCCTCTATTCCCCAAAGCCACAATTCTTGATGGGATCACCCCAAAGCTCTGGGAACAGTTCAGAGGGGGGATAGTGAACATGTTCACGTTGTTCATATTTTTTTTTATCAGAAAATGAGGTAAAGAGTGGGCATCTGTGCTCTATCAGGGTGGGCTCCCGGCTTGACGGGCAGCTTACTTGCTGGGAGGTGGGACAAGTCTGAGCCATGAAGAATAATGTTTTATAAAATACAGCAAGAACGGCTCTTTAGCCACACAGAAGGGGCATGTCTTTTATGAGTTCTGTGAATCAAGCATCAGTGAGGTTTACAAATTATCCCGTGTGCCTCTGAGTCATCTCTGACATTAGCCAGCAGGCTAGCTAAAGCTGCCCCCTATGCCTCCCGACATATGCACGCTTCCTTTTACAGAATTAGGACGGCGTTGACAAAGCACGGGGCTGGGGAGATGGCGTCACTGGTGAAGTGACTGGCACACAAACATGAAGACTTGGGTCCCCCTAACACACACATAGAAAGCTGGGTGCAGTGTGGTACATGCCCATAGCCATGGCACTGGGAGGGGGAGGCAGGTGATCCCTGGGGCTCATGGGCTAGACAGCTAAGCCTACCGGAGAAGACATCACTTCCTTGTAAGACCCTGCCTCTGAAAAATAAGGTGGAAAGCCAACAGAAAAGACGCTTGGCGCCAATCTCTGACCTTTGCATGCACAGAAGGTACATGACTAGCCTCCAAGGTGCACACACAGGAACACATAAACAAAGTGCACATCGTATGTCTTTTTAAATTACTTCCTTATGCCCACTTTATGCTAACATTTTCAGGAGCAAGTTCTAGACTTTGACACACGGTCTCCTACAATTTTCTCCTTCCACCAGATGGAGGGACTCGAGAGCACCCAACATTTGTCTTTGGACTCCAAGTCCAAAAGGCAGTAAAAAATGCAGAGGGCCTGCTGCTACCTCTTTTCTACTTAGTGCAATTAAAAATTTCAATATTAATAAGCTATATTATATAGGTCATCGTATAAATCTACAAGCTCTGGAAAGTCTCAAGCAGTTCGGCTGTATCAGCACATTTGACAGACCGTGCCAGGGAGGTTTCGTCCTGCGAGGTTACACAGCTAGGAAGAAGCAAAGTGGGGATCGGAACACTGACTGCTTCTCTATCAGACTGAGCAAACTGAGCCTGGATCCCAGCGGCTCATGAGAGAAAACAACAACAACAACAACAACAACAACAACAACAAACAAAAACAAAACCATAAAACAAACAGGACAAGGGCTAGTGACATAGTCAAGCACACCCAAGCCACCGGTCCTCAGGACATGGACCTTTGAATCAGCTGAGCCCATGCACACAGACCTCTTCCATGTTGTTGAAGCCTTGCCGCCTCCTCTTGTTCATGTCATTCTCTTCAGTCTGGGTGTCTACCTGCAATGGCCAAGAAAACAAGGTGAGCTCAGGGCTGTGCGCAGTGTTTGAAATAAAAACACAGAAGGATGCTTGTTTGGAAACAGCCGCCAGCCTAATGGTAGACGTGAGAAATGATGGCGCACAACAAGGGCCAGCGTGGAGTTACAGTCGGCACAGTGGAGGGCGTTTCTACTTCATCTCAGAATCCCTGTGACACAGGCAGGGTAGGTGTCATCTTTGTCTCAGTGGCTTGGGCTCAGAGGGAGGGGCTTTAATCATGTGCCTACGGTCAGAACCAGGCCTGGTCTGGAGATGCCTTTTGTGTGAGCTGCCTTGTGGAAACTACCGGGCATTCTGTGTTCCCTGGGCCTCTGCATAGGTTTACCTGCACAAGGAGCATTCTTAGGAGTGAGCTGTCTAAGGCTTTGGTGTCAAATTAAACCTGCAATCCAGGTACCAGTATATGATTTAATTCAATTCAAATAAACATTAGATCCAACCTGAGGTCTAGAGATCAAACATCCAGCTTGCCAAGGCCAAGGGAGTCAGATTTTACTGACTCCCCCATTTGCTGTAACTTATTCATAGGCAAATTCCCTTGATACCTCACAGCTCACTTTCTGCTCCTGTAATCTGAACAATCTACCCAAGGTCTATGAAACTGGTCTAGACAGATGAGGAGGGCTGAAAGCTATCACCATGGCCTCGGTACGGATGGAGGCCGAACACAGTAGCTTCTTCACATGCATCTTTGATCCCACATCAAGTCCACTTCCTAAGGATAAACATCTTAACCGCCAGCTTCCAGTGGCTATTTCCCAGGGGGAGTCTGGAGTCAGGACCCACAGAACATGTGTCAGATCTTCAGGGATTTTCCTGCACTCTGACTTCCTCCATGGCATAGCCACATCCCAGCCTTCCAAACACCATATATGTAGGAAATGGTGCTATATGTTCACTGTAAACCCAGGCCTAACACCCATTCAGGCCTTAGCATGGCCTTGTCCCAGAAGCGCCCTTTCAGACCTGGCCATTCTGAAATAGCAGTCTCAGCACTGATCTACTATGTATTAATCAAGTGTAGTAAATGCCCCCACTCACACACACACACACACACACACACACACACACACACACACAGAGAGAGAGAGAGAGAGAGAGAGAGAGAGAGAGAGAGAGAGAGAGAGACTCACACATGCACAACACGAACACGCACATGCTTGTGCAAGCACACAATTGCCATATTCACCAACTCCATTAGAAAAACAACTATAGTTTAGTCATGGAAATTTGTTAAAAAAATTTGACCAGGGCGCCATAAAGCAACAGATCAGAGGGGCCCTGCCTTCCTTCAACATTTCCTTCAGCTTTTCATAAATCACTATTTTGTGAATGGAAATAATCTCAGCCTAAATGCTTGGGCAAACACCAAGAGAAACAGATGACCTTATTTTCAACAATGTTGGGTTTCAGAGACACAGGCTGGTTGGGCTCCCAGCTCCACCGACTGCGAACACCACTAAGGCCCAGAGACCAGAGCTGTAAAAGTACAGAATGTCCCATCAACAAGAATGCTCCGTGCATAATCTTAGAGTTTTCTTTGTATTTTTTTTCCACATTCAATGAGGACTTGGCTTTTCTCACAAAGAGCAATACATGCGACTCTCTCTTGTTCAGCCTAGGGTGGGACTATTTGGACAACTGGAGCCTGGCTAGACCCCATCCAGACATGTGACCCATGGGCTCACACAATGCATGCCACAGTGGTGGGCCCTGTCAGCAGCTCCTCAAAAGACCCCAAATCTTCTGGGAGAGTAAATTAAGTATAAGGGGGTAACCTCTGCTTCTTAGATGCCTCCACTAGGATTCCGGCAGATAAAATGCTTTCTACATGGGAAGGTAAGCAGTGCATGCACCCAAACAATGAGTACTTTCTCCACTAGAAAAACGCTATTGAGATGTAGGTAGAAACAAAAGCCTGAAAAGATTAAAATGTAAGGATTTGTTTATTTTTCTCACTGGAAATCAAAGATTGAAGACCTCTAACCCAGAGCCATTTTCTTCAGTGGTGTAGCAACTGTTATGTGGCCATGTTCCACCGAATAACCCCCACCTATGCTCCTGCAAGTGAGCCTGATTAAACTCAGTGGGACATGAACACGAACTCTGGTGTGAACACACACACACAGGAAACCCAAAGGGGGCTAGCTGGAAAGAAAATGGGTATCTGTGGCAATGGGGGTGTCAGGGGAAGCATATGATAAAAACATATTACCTACCTATATGAAACTACCAAAGAACAAATAAAATTACCTTTTACCAAAAGCCTCTAATCACTGTGGACTTTATTATACTTGAAAAAGAATCAGAAGCATAAGGAAAAAGCAAATATTTCTCATGGCCTGGCAGAGAGAACATGGGGATAAACAGATGACTTACTTTCTCTTCCTATTAATTTTCCAGCTCTTTCACCCCAGGAACCCTTTCTTATCGCGATGTTTCAAGGGTTTGGAAAAGCTGATGTGCCAAAAGCCATTTATTAAACCAAATGGCTTCCCTCTTTAAAAAATAACCAGCGGCACATATCTACTCGTCAGGTTATTAATGTGACTCGCAGAGGACAGCCATGTCCCCACACATCCTGAGTTGTTTGGCTCAAATCAAACAACCTTTATATTTAGTTAGCTCGTCTAGCCTACCCTGGAGGAATTTAATTCTGGCTCATAGGAAAAAGGATTGGTCATTGTAGGTAATGGCCCAGTTGAGTTGGATGTCAGCTATGACATATAAAATCAGGGCTAGAGTCACTAGCAAGAAAGCTTATCCTTCAAGGAATTGTGCGTTCGGGTGCTGTTCTGTGTCTAGAGGTCCATCAGAAAATCACCTACCTACTTTGATTTCAGTTCCCTCGCCTATAAGAGTCTTACTGTCTACTCATAAGCTGTTGTGAAGGTTGGTGAAATCACAGGATGTAAAATGCTTCTTAACGTATAAATTGGCTGCACAAGTATTAGTACTATTAGTAACAAAATTTTAAATATCTGACGTCTAGTTCTTGCTTTGATAGCACTTACATAACATTAAAATTGAATACCTCCAAATTCAAGTTTTCCTATCCATTTCATTACAAGGACACCATGATCTCTAGCTTCCTCCAAAAAAAAAAAAAAAAAAAAAAAAAGTATGTATGGGCAGGTTGGGTGGATTGGTGAGTGCCTGAGTGGATGCGTTATGGATGGATATATGGATGGGTGAATGGGTGCATAGATGGATGGATAGATGACTGGATAGGTGGGTAGGTGGATTGGTGGATGGATAGGTGCGTGAATTGATTGATGGATAGATGGGTAGGTAGATGGGTAGATGGATGAGTGGTGGATGGGTGGGTGGGTGAATGGGTAGATAGATTGGAGAAAGGGTGGGTGAATGGACTGATAGATAGTCAGGTAGATGGATGGGTAGATGGATAGACAAAGGGGTGGGTAGATGGATAAGTGAATGGGTGAATGGACTTATGGATAGATGAATAGGTAGATGGATGGGTGGTGAGCACACTAGATGGATAGAAGAAGCACCTTTTAAAACTCTCTTGGCCCTCTGAAAAAGTATCTGTGCAGAAAGATCAAGGGATTGGAGCAGCATCAGGACCACTTTGACTGCACACAGAAGAGTCAAGCTATATGGACTTTACCCCTACCAGGGACAAGTGCTGGCAGAGAACGACCAGGCAAAAGATGGAAAATCTCTGGGATAGCTAGCTGGCCTTTGATATGGGCATTCTAGGGCATGTGATGATTTTATTGGGTCTTACAAGAAATGAGCTCAAGGTAAAGAAACAACAGGTATCCTCATGTGCAAACAATTTAACAAGGACAATGACGGACTGTAGTGTCCATAAAAGCAGGCATCACCCAGGAGTAGAGGGTCTAGGAGAATCCAAAAAGGCACAGATGAGCAGGAGCATGTGCAGATCTGTATAAGAGACTGAAAACGTGGGTTCAGATGCCACCAACTTGCATGGTGACAAAAGTTCAGGAACTCCCAAGAACTTTTATCATATACCAAGAAGTGTTTAGATGCTGACCAGGATAACAGGCAGACTGTAGAAGTGGACCAAAGACTTCTAAAGAAGAAAACACCATCCCTGGTCTTCTTTTGCCAGGAATGGACCACCTAGTCTTTATTGTCTAGCAACCCTGACTGAAGTCCTGTTCCTCAAAGCAAGCATGTCCCCTAATGGAGAAAAGGCCTTCTAGTTTGCTTGAAGTTGGTACGTCTTGCTGAGATTTGAATGTTGTCAGTAGGATAGGAGAGGAGAAAGAAGAATTGAATCCTAAATGTGAAACCTGGAGTGAGGGAGATTGTTAAGACTGGCTCAGCAGGGCACAGAGAAGCCTCTGAGGAATAAGATGTAACACTGGATGGATGAGACAGATGGACATGTTAGGATATTTCTCTGGAAACTGGGGAGACATCAGGGGGAGATAGTGAGGAGGGCTGAATACAGGTGCCCTTATCAAGGTTGTAGGCATTGTGGGGCAGATGGACTATGGGATAGAATGATCCAGGTGTGGTCTAACCTACATTTGTATTCCCTGATTCCACAAGCTCCCATGCTGGTGGGGCACATGTCTGATGGTACCCATGTCTGTGTGGCATAACAGAGGAGCCAGCACAGATGGATAGGGATGCATGGATGGTTCTAAGCATCTTGTATGAGACCCAGCTTCTCATTGTCTCCCAACTAACATCCTTTTAGCATGTTCTATCACTAGATATACAACAAAGGCCTTTTTTATTAACAAGTCTAGAGCAGGGAACAATAGAGTATAACTCAGTAATGTGTGACCCTGGGCCAGCCACCTGACTTCTGTGGTCCCTGACTTGTACCTGTAAATGTGAACACGTTAAGCAAGGAGATCAAGATGCAAGATGCTTAAAATTATGAGTATCAGATTTTTGGCTTTTCTGAACCACATTGGATGGTGCAAACTGTCTTACACCACACAGTAAATTCAGAGGTGATGTGTCTAACTCATGGCTTGCAGGTTGTGAGAACATACACATTTACTTTGTGTGACTATAACACTCTGCTGTCACTTGCAAATTCTACATTCAAATGCATAACTGAGTTGCAAAAATTGTCATGAAAAGTCTCATCAGCTAGGTATGATAATGTATACTTTTAATGCCAGTAGAGAGGGGCAGAGGCAGGCAGATCTCTGCATTTGTGGTCAGCCTGGTCTACATAGTGAGAACCTGTCTCAAAAAAGTCTTATCATGTTTGAATTAAGTTCACAATTTTGTTTTAGACTATATTGATAGCTATCCTGGGGTACACGCCTACCTTCAGGCCACAGGTTAGATATTATGAATAAAATGATAATTGTTCAAGTGATAGAGTGAGCATTCCTCCATGGCTTCTACAGTTCCTGCCTCCAGATTCCTGCCCTGAGCTACTGCTCTGGTGTCCTTTGGTGATGGACAGTGACATCAATGATGATATCATTGTTTGGTTTACAAGTGTAAACCAAACAAACCCTCTCCCCCCCCCCCCCACCAAGTCTGTCTGGTCAGTGTTTAATCACAACAACAGAGATGCCGACTAGGACTGGACTCAAGGACAAGAACCTCACATCTGTGTAATTGTTCCCATTATTGAAACGACTAAAAAATCACAGCCTTAAAGTTAGGGGGGGATGATAGAGCATTGAGTGAACAAATTAATTTAATGAATGGAAATGTGAGAATATAGAATACTGCTATATATCCTTGCCTGATCTGAATGTTGGCCATACCCCTGATCTGAACTGTCTAATGACAGGAGAAATGAGCTTCAACCTACCATTCAGGGGATAGAGCTAACCTGGTTTCACTCTTAAGGAATGTACCCACTGAGCTATGTCTTTGGAGTTCTGATGTATGTAGTTTGTCAACATAAACAGACTTGGATATGACATTCTCCTTCCTGTAACAGGACACTGGCCTGAAACTTACCCGTGGGGTCCTCTTTCTGGGAAATGTGAGGTTGAGATAGTTATTCTGAATGAGTGTTTTGCCCAAGCCAAAGTCAGCATTTTCTCCATAGTTTTTACGCCAGGAATCTGTTGAGAAGTAAAAGCAACGTTGAAATTGGCATCCAAGACCACGTGGCAATGCTGTAACCCGTGGGTGCCGTTGTATCAGTACTCTTTGAAAATATTTCTCTTACCCCGACCTTTATAAAGCCTTAATGGTTAATGGGCATGGGGGGATCACTATATCTCTTCGGGGTCACCCTTGTTTGGCCTCTGAGTCAAATGGAAGGTGTCCGCAGAGTAGACAGCACCAGCCAGACTTGGGCTGGAGGGCAGAGATAACACTAGCTGCTGGACCAGTCTTCATGCTTACCCATGGGTCTCAGTGGGGTGCCCCGGAAGAGCTCATAGAACTTGGAGAGGTACATGACCATGCTGAGCTTGTCGGGCTCCTGGGTAGATGCCATCTCTTTGCCCGTGGTCACAGGCAGGATCCCAAACTCACGCTTGGCCACATCAAATGCCAATTGGTTGTTTTCCACAGCGTCATCTTCATTCAGCGAGTCAAAGTTGCTGGAGGATCAATATCAGGTGAAGTTCATGGTGAGTTAGGATGAATTGCTCCTAAGAAGCACTGTGGGGCGATAACTTTTCCACACCCACTGAGCTCCGACCTCAAGCCCAGGAACATGCCTTGCTTATGAAGGGACTGAATCAAACATGGACCATGATCATACCACTGACCAAGGCTGAAACCACCAGAAAATGATTTAACCCCTTTGGAAGATGTGGGAGTTACCTTAATTACTTCTCTTATTTATTTTTCATTTTTCTTTGCTATAGTAACAGGAACTTTTCTCAAACCAATCAAATCATATATATCATGTGAAGACAAGATTCCCATCTCCTTACAGTTAGATGATTTTGGTAGGTTTGTATCAGTGTTTTAGGAAGGGTCAGTGGAGTCTGTGTTGTTTTCTGTGCCAGTAAGTATTGCTCTTTGGACACCACAAAGGGTTTCTAGAATGTCATCTCACCTTCCAGTTGACCCTGCCATTTTACCAACACCCAAAGAAGCTCTAGAAGATTCCACAAATAATCTGATGAATATGGGTGTCAGAAAAATGCTTCTTTGGTTGAGTTAGGTCTCTCTTCTATTTCCTTTCTTGTGGGTGGGCTTTGAAGCACATACTCAAATTTCCAAAGTGTGGCTATTAGGGTCAGGGGCTGAGTGGAGAGGCATAACCTCTAATCTAGTACCGACTGTCCTGTACAAGGGACACCTGGCAAACAAGCTGCCATCCAAACAAGGACAAAAAGCAAGTTTCAGAAAACAACCCCAACAGAAACTTGCAAAGAGAAATACTGAGCTGGGGTGGGGGACTCTCCACCCAGAGAAGGCTGAGGAGGATTTATACTCACATCAGCTCTGGCCGGAAGCTGTGGATGATGGCACACAGTGCCAATCCGCTGCGCCAGGAGGTGGTCAGGTCAGTGACACTGACATGCTGGTAACCCTGGGTTTGCTGCTGGCACCAGGTTAAGAGCTTGTTAGGCCGGATGTCTGACTCTGAGGGGAAGATACAGGTGATGAGACAGTTCAGCCTGAGCATCAATCACTTGCTGCCATTAGGGCTGGGAACCAGGAAGAGTGAACGACATAAACGTAACCCTGGTGGCCACTGTACAGGACCTGGGTCAACCGGAAACACACTGTCTGACAGCATTGTCCCTAGAAATAATAGCTAGGATCAGAGTTGGAGGCTAAAAACATAGACCCTGCATCCTCTGGGTGATACCAAACGACTTGGGGTTGTCATAGGTAGAGGAGCTCATGACCAGGTTTGTTGTAAGCTAGCCTAGGAAGGAGGCCGCTCTGAAGAAAGTGTTTGGGGGTGTGTATTTGAGCTGGCTGTTGAAGAATGTTTAGAAATCAATCAGACAGAGGCATTCCAGGAAAACAGGATGAAGTGACAGCAGAGAATGTGGAGAGCCTGCCATGCTTGTATAAAAGTAAATACAGTAAAAGTTGCATCTGTACAAGCTATAAAAAACAGTTGTGTAACAGTTGTAAAACAGTTGTGTAACAGTAAAAGTTGTAAAACTGTAAACCGTGTTTTATAGCAGCGGGCCATGCAGTGTGTCCAGCGGAAGGAGGGAGAGGCTGGGCGAGGTAGCTGGAGTGTCCCTGGGTGGGAGAGGGGAGGGGCCAGAGAGAAGCTACTGGGGAGTTACTCATTGAACATCCCTCCCCTGCCTCTGTAGCCAGTGTGTGTCAGGATTAAGATTAGAAGAGGGGTAAAAGCTCGGGAATCTGTTGTCTGGTTGGGGAGACAGGACCCTCATTCCAGAAACAAGAGGCAAAGGAAAAGCATCCCTGTGGAACTGCCTACAGTGGGCTTTCCTGTGTTAAGTGCTGGCAACTAACTACATGCCCTCACCCTGGTAATCCTGCTCTTACAGATGTGGAAGCTGAGGGACAAAGAGGAGAGGCACCCATTAAGGTCCCACAGAGAATGGGGCAGAGCCAAGCCGGCTGTGGGTCTGAGCAAGCTTTACCCCCCCACCCCACCCCCCCGCCACAGCTTGTCTCAGGGCAACTCACCCCGCCTGGAGAGGCTGACAGATCTCCTCACCGAGCCCCACCTCTCGAGAGGGAAGCGGTCCACCTCTTTAGTGATGTACAGATGCTTCACCTATGAGCAGAAAAAGAATGCACACCTTCCCACCAGTCCCCAGATCCTGTGCCCCACACCAGACTCCCTGATATTACTTTCATCAGGTGTTGGCTGAATCCCCAGAACAAATGAAGTTCAGGCCTACGCATGGTAAGGAAGAGAGGAGCTATCTAGGAAAGTGGATTATTTTTGACACAGATATAATCAGTGTCACATTTGCACAGCGACAAAATAACACACGGAAACATATGCAAACATGCAAATCAACACAGATCCATGCAGCACCATATGTGGTCTGGTTCCCTCCTATAGGCTATAAAGAGTGCTGCCTCTATTGGACCCCTGGATCTTCCGGGGAAAGAATCAGCTCCACCCCTGGGCTAGCATGCTTTGGTGGCCACAGTTCCAGGAACGTGACAATTTATGAGACCATTCTTCTTCCTCTCTCAGGTCACTGCAGGGGCTTGAGACAGACTTGGGAGTGGACTTACCTGATGAGGCCTGACACAGTGCAAGTTGAGGTTTGGGTACCGAGTGGCTGGGTCCAATGTGTACTGCTCAAAATTTTTGTTGATGTTCTCATTGGTGGTCTGAGGTAACAGCCGGTAAAGACTCTCTCTGCCGGGATTCAGAGGGTAGGGGTCAGGGGTGGCCCTTGCTCCTACACTCCCCTCTTCCCTGGTCTCTCTGGGTGTGTTTGAATAGCCTAGCCCTCCCCTGCAATGTCTGACACATGCTAGAGAGCTACAAAATGTAGGGAGAGAGAAAAAGGGGAAGAGAGGCCAACTATGCAGGTGGTGGGGATGTGGTCACCTTTACCAGGCAGGAGGAGGCAGAAATGCAGGGCCAGCAGCTTAGTATCCTCTGGTTCAGCCAAAGCCTCCACCCAGCCACATTGCTACTGTGGCTTGCCCCTGTGGCTCACATCCAAGGCCATCAAATGCCTGTCTCCCATATCAGTTCGAACTCTCCCAAGTTAGCCATCTGTTCATGGTCTTGTGGCCAGAGCAAGGGCCTGGGCAAAAGCCAGGACCTTAACTGTAGAAGAGGCCTGGAAGGTTACAGAACCCTTATTCAGGACAGGGCACTGTGCAATGTCCTTGAAGACTTCCTTAAAATAAAGCCCTGGGGCCTTGAGTGGAAAAGAAAAGCTGTAGAGGCACAGTTTAGAACTAGCCATGTCAAGATTTGTCTCTACTCTCTAGGGTCTAAGGCACTGGACACAGAGAAACTCACTGAAGGAATTGGTTGGTGGCACAGAGTGTTCTTGGAGATCCTCAGATCCCATCAGACCACACATGGGAAGGAAGATCAGCTCAAAGCTGCTAGACAGCCAGCCTGGTTCTACTCCTGCTCGGGGCTGCTGGGGCCAGCTCTGAGCTCTACTCACCTTTCAGCTAGCAACTCCAGGGGAGGGGTGCCCTGGTCCCAGCTCTTCACCATCCATGCCGTGTCAAAGGCTGCCAGGAAGCCTCGGGCGCAGCCTGTGCCCATGGGCCAAAATGGCTGTAAAAGAACACATGGAAAATTCCCATAGACTCCAATGACTTCCAATCTTCTCTACCATTCTATCCGGCACTGGCACATTGCCAGCTCGGAGCCAGGGCAAGGGTGGAACCCTGCTGCTCACAGCCTACTGGAATCATGGGCAATTGTAACAAAAATGGGAAGGGTATAATGGCCCCACATAAAGCAATGCTACCCGGGGGCTTCGGAGGAGAGAGAAGGGAACCAGAAAATGCTTCGTGAAAGTGTGACCTTTATGATCATTGGAAAGCATGGGTGGGATTCTCATCTTCCATTTACAATGATCAGGGGCAAAAGCTTTGTGGGCTGGAAACTGCTGGGGCCTGCCAGAGCACTAAGCACTGGAGGAGGCTGAGGAAGGGAAGATTGGGAGGGAGACAGGAATAGAAGGGACGGGCCACAATAAGGGTGAACAAGAACTGGTCTGGTCAAGCTTGCCCATGATGTACCAAAAGCAGGCTTTACAATTTGACTCAGCTCTGCAGAAAACTTTGTAGATACTGTCGGTGTTCGTATTAAAGTGGGATGCTAAACCCCAAGTGGTTACTTATCTGAGGAACCTTGCATTTATGGGGGCAAGAGGGAAAACCAAGGCTTCAAGCACTGCACTTTGAAAATCTGCTGCCCTGCCCCCAGCCTCCCTCACACTCTGGAAGATCTATATGAAAACGCCACATAGGGCCACCCACATAGGTTAACAGGTCCCAGCCATGCTTAGGGGTCTATATGTTTTGAGAAATAAACAGTTCTGAGCTCCAGATCTTGGCTAGTTATTTTGTTTGTCGGTCTAGAAGCCACCCAGAAGAAGCTGGGGAAGGGAGAAAAAGCTTCCTCTACAACCCAGCTGACAGATTTCAAAATTCAGCCAAAAGGGCTGGCTAGCAGGCCAAGATGGCCTTGGCAGAGGTCTGCCTTTTGTCTTAGAACCTACCCTTCCCTGGGATGTTGGTGGCAGAGGCAGTGAGACTAAGTACAGATCCATGGATCTGAACTGCAGCATGAATTAAGGGATCTGGGGGCAGATGTACCTCGAGCAAGCTGTCGCCCACAAGGGCCACGAGGAGCTGGTGTGCCTGGCGCTCACGCATCAGGGCTGCGTTCTCTGAGGCATACATGCAGGTGAAGTCGAACATGGCCACGTCAGGCTGCCCGTTGTGATTTATGGCAAAGTCTAGGGATGGCAGCTGGTAATTGGTGGCAAAATCAGCGGCTTCTCTGGCATAGGAGAGCAGGTTGTCCTGGTTTACATTCTCTGCATGGAGTAGCATCTCTGTGTCAATGTAGTCCTGAGGAAGACCAGAGAACACATCAAACCCCCTCCTCTCCACAGGCCAAGCTTCAGGTCCCCTTTAGGCAAAAGGCCATGAGGATGGGTCTTTGAGTAGTGAGGCTACTTGAAACAGAAATAGAGGCTCTGGGAGATGAATTAGTCCTGGAAAGCATTTGCTGTGCGAATACGGGGACTTAAGTTCAAACCCCAGAAGAAGCCAGGCAGAACAGTGTGTGATTATAATCTCAGCGCCGGTACAGATAGGAGGATGCACACACACACACACACACACACACACACACACACAAACTTGCACACACGGGAACTCAAACTAGAAAACCAGAGCCAAGGAAATAGATACATGGTACAGCCATGACGGTTAGCACAGTTGTGATTAAGCACCCCGTTTGGCAAAAGAGAAATGTGATTTGGACTTTTCTTATCAGAAAACGAGGCACAGCAATTCCTTGGGGGAGGCAAGTGTTTCCTGGCACCGGGTGCTGAAAGAAGTGTCTCATGTAGGCATTTAGACAGAAGACACTGGGAACCGTAACCAACAGCGAGTGTGCTTGATAACAGTCTCTCCGGCAAACAAGGAGCACATTGCACATGGCTGGTTCTGGAAATAACTTCAAGTACAATACAGACACAAAGGAACAAGCCAGTAAATGTGATTTAATAATGGATGGGGAGGGGGACTGGAGAGATGTCTCAGAGGTTAAGAGCACCGACTGCTCTTCCAGAGGTCCTGAGTTCAATTCCTAGCAACCACATGGTGGCTCACAACCATCTGTAATGGGATCGGATGCCTTCTGATGCAATGACAGCACACTCACATTCACAAAATTAAAGAGAGAGAGAGAGAGAGAGAGAGAGAGAGAGAGAGAGAGAGAGAGAGAGAGAGAGAGAGAGAAAAGAAAAGATGGGGTTAAGCTACTGGGTCCAGATATGCTGTGGCTAGTGGTCAAACGAGACTAGAAAAAAAGGGTGAGTGCGTGCTATGCCACTCTCTGAAGTCCTATCCAAACTTGGCTGTTCACTTTTCTGGATGCTGAGGACACGAGTGGATTGGCTGTGAAAGTGGGCATTGTCTTGCTGCTGTGCTTGGACAATGAGGTAATTCCCTCCAGGGATGCAGCCAAAGAGTGTTGAGGCTGAAGAGAAAAGACTAAAAGATCTCCAAAGTCTATGCTGCCCATCTTTGGCAGACAAACTTAAAGGCCACCTTCGCCAAAGATGATGCAAAGGGTAAAATTCCACTGATAGAGTGCTCAGCAGCGTGCATGAAAAACTGGGATTCAGTCTCCAGCACCGATTAAAGCTGGGAGCGGCAACGCACAGCGATAATTTCAGTATGTGGGTGATGCAGGCAAAAGGATCAGGAGTTCAAGGTCATCCTCAGTTACAAAATGAGTTCAAGGCCAGCCTGGCATAGGTGGGACCCTGTCACAGACAGGGTCTGGGCGTGTTGTTTAGCTTGATTCTGAGTCTCCATCTTCACATTCACAGAGGCATAATTACAAGATCTCCTCCTTACAGATGGAGTGAGCTGAAATGCCTCATGCTGTGCCAGCACATAGGCAGGGATATTACCTGCCCCGACTGATTCAGAATGCCATGAATGAAGGTGTACAATGAGATGCCAACTGGACCCATGTAAGGTGCCGGTATAGGAGGTCTCAAGACATACAACCTCCTCTATAACTGAAGTGACCTTCTATTTGCATTTCCTGGGGAGCTATGATTTCAAATGCAACTTTTGGGAAGTCAAATACCGCCCCGCCCCCACAAGATCGTACCCAGCATTCATTTGCCCACCAGAAGACTGAAGAGGCTACTTCCACCTGAGGGAAAAAGAGGTCACCACACACCAGGCTGACCAGCCAGCTATGAGCTGGCAGACTTGGAAGCCCGGGGCTCATAACAGCTGGTATGTGTGAGGGTGGGCTAGGCTAGTTTCACCTGGCCCACCCACAGCCTCTGCCCATACCTACGCTCTCAGCAGAGGCCCCAGCCAAGGGGGAGGAGCCCAGGGGAGGCCTTGGTTACTCATGTTTCCAGGCCAGATGCCAGTACAAGCTGGCAAGAAGATAGGCACACTGTACTCTGGCAGGCAGCAGTGGCCTGGAGGCTGACCTGGGGCTGAGGGATCCTTATCATGAAGCAAGGATCTTGGGAACTCTATAAGGAAGATGCCTGACCAAAGCCCCCTCCTCCCTGCCTCCTCTTGCCTATTTTTATTCATCTACATGTATATGTGTATGTAAGCACATGCCTTATGCATGCAGTGCCTGTAGAGATCAGACGAGGACATGGATCTCCTGAGACTGAAGTTATAGTAGGTTGGAGTCAACTGATGTAGTGATGGTAACCAAACTGGGGTCCTCTAGAGAACAGCAAGTGCTCTTAACCTCCAAGTCATCTCTCCAGCGCTACCTTGTCCTCTCTTTATTCTTGACGATGTATACTCAGCCCGGGGCTCATACCTGCAGCCTAGGCACTTAGAAGGCTGAGGCAAGAGGGTCAAGAGTTCGTTGGTAGCCTGGGCTACACAGCAGGACATTAATTATCTCAGAACAAAAAAACAAATAAATTAAACAAGAAGCAAAGCCACACAGTGAAACGGGCTAGAAAAACAAGTGTCCGAACAAGGCCGGGTGTGGAAGAACCTGGAAAACTACTAACAACCAGGTTCTGTACTGCACATGGTGTGTCTGTGCTTATATACATGTGTGCATATACCTCAGATACCTCCACCCACTACACAGTCATGTCTCAAGAACCCTCTTCAGACAGGAGTTACTCCACTTCATAGATACAAGATTGAGAGTCAGAAAAGAAAAATCAGTATCTTGGTCACCATCCTGAGTTAGCTCAGGGCAGGGCTGTGTCTCTGTTCATCACTGACAGCGCACACAGTGAGTGCCCCCCCCCCCCATGGCAAAGGAGACACAGTATGAGAATCCTAAGTAATAGCATCTCTAGGTTCCACAAGGACAAAGAGTCCCCATCTCTAAGTTAATGTGACCTCCTAGTGAAGGCATGGGGCCAAATGAATGACATTTGAGGAAGGGAAAGATTCAGATGATCATATTCTGGGCACATCTCAGCAAAGGTCTCTCACCACATGTTTGAAACATATCTGTGTGTCTGGGAGGTCACATAATGCCAAAGGCAAGAAAGATGCAGGCAGTCTCTTCCTGCCTTGCATGGGTCCTGGCAGGACAGTTATCTTCTCTCACATCTGCAGATGCTGCCAGTCCATGTTGCCCAGGGGAAGACGGGTAAGAGATCACAGCCCACAGGTACATACATTAAGGATGACACCTTTGTCCAGCAGGCTCTGTTTCTTGGCTGTCATGACGAAGTAGTGGGTACTGTCCTTGTAGTAAACAATGTTCTCCAGATCAATCCCTGAAAGGAGAAACATTCAGACTCAGTTTACTAATCTGTACCTTGCTCAACTCCAGGTCTCATTATGTATGTGCAGAAGATTCGTATAAGATAAATTAAATAGTAAAGATACACCAGACTGTGGAAGGTAGAAGAGAGGACCAGAAGTCACCCAGGTCAAAGCAGCTACCATGTATGGTCCCACAAAGACATGTTCAAAAACAACACAACCAAACAACATACAGCAACCACAGGTATCCAGTATTCCTAAGTTAAATCTAGGCAGAAAGTGTTATGGGAAGTACTCGACAGGACCAGGGATGCTAAGCAAAACCCAACTTTGAACTCAACTGTAGGGCTCTGGCCCCATCTACAATATGCACCACAGAGCATCTCCACCATATCCTAGCTTGCAAGAGAAAACCCAGGTCAGTAGAACACTGTAAGGTTAGAGGCCTAATGGCATCATGGTGTGTGTGTGTGTGTGTGCACCTTTGTTTTGGTCAGAAGACAGCCAAGGGTATCATTTTTCAGGTACTTATTTTTTTGAGACAGTGTCTGCCTCCTTAAGACAGGGCTTATCACTAACCTAAAGATCACCGACAAGACTGGCCAGTCAGTAAGCCTCAGGGATGTTCCTGTCTCTACACCATAAAGATGGGATTACAAACATACCGCCATGCCCAACATTTTTTTGTGGGTCCCAGACCTTATTTTTCCACAGACAGAAAATCATTCATACATTAGGTTTCTGTATTTAAAAATCATGCTTACAAGATGATCATTTGGCTCTGTGTTCTCCAGGGGATTCAGGGAGGCTCAGCCACAGACACTGGCTTCACCTAAGAACTTAATACAAAGTCAAATTGGTCAGGGTTGCTGAATTAGAAACCTGGGGTAAGGCCTGCACCCCGAGGTTTAGCTCCCTGTGTGACTCTCATGCTTACTAGAGCCAAGACCCTCTGGCTCAGCTTATGTGAAGGGAAGTAACAGGCACAGTGACCTCAAAGCATCCACACAAGGTGTGCTGGGTAACCATAGCAACACCCTTATTATAACAGTAAAATAGGAAACAGCCATGCATGCAGAGGGCCCCCAAGAGATTCAAAGGAAATTTATTGCTGTCACTGATGTGAGACAATGACTTACAGGGGCAACAACAGCCAAGTCTAAAGGAAGCTCGTGAAAGCTTTGGAGAAACAAACGCAATGTCCTGTCGTAACCCCGATTTGATGGTCTGCGTATTTATTTTCTTTCTTTCTAAGGGGAAGGAAGGGCTGGAGAATTAAGTATTAAATCATTCAAATGATATTATACTCTGGAAAGGAAATATTAAAACTTGTAATAATAAATTGTGGAGGCTCAGAGGGACGTAAGATGGCAAATACCACTGTGACCGGCAAGAGGCAGAGCCTGGCTCAGCAACTCAGCTGGTTCCTAGAAGCGGAGCCTTTGAGGAAATGATTCAATGGAAAGTGTTACCCTAAGAGCAAACTCACAGAAAATGGACATCAGAGGCCAAGGCTTTAAGTGAATGTGTGTGTCTTTCTCTGTTACAAACATTCACGGTGGAACCAGCCATAGACAGCAATGTGAATGCCTATCTGTGGCTGTGAAATCAAAGCCCTTGCTGACAAACACTGAAACCGGAAAGTCCTGTCATCTCAGTGTATCATGAACACAATCCTTTTGGTTTCCCCCTTGTATATAGAAAACCACCCCCATCTCAAGGCAATACCAGAGCCACATGGTCTTCCACAGTCCTCAGGTTTGGATACGAAGAGATGCCACAGTCCTCCAAACCTACCATCAGGACTATAATTAAGATATAATACTGAATTAGAAAACAAGGAACATGGGCAATATTTAAAATGTACTAAGAAAAGGAGGAGGAGGAGAGGAAGAGGAAGAGGGGGGGAAGAGAAGGAGGAAGAAGAGGAAGCAGACAAAGAAGAAGAGGAAGAGGAAAAAGAAGAGAAAGAAGAGGAGGAAGAAGAGGAGGAGGAGAAAGAGCAGGAAGAGGAATAAGAAAAAGAGGAAGAAGAGAAAGAGGAGGAAGAAGAGAAAGAGGAAGAAGAGAAAGAGGAAGGAGGAGGAGGAAGAAGGAGGAGAAGGAAGAGGGATACGTTGATTAGAACTGGAGCCACGTGAAATGAACATGCGCTGGCTCTGAGGGAAAGTGTCTGTGAGCCAGTGCAGACTGGACAGAGCTCTGGTGGCTTTCACTTCTTTTATAGACAAGGTCTCCTATAGTTGAGGGTGACCTCAAGGTGCCTATGCAGCTGGTGATAGCCTTGATCTTCCTGCCTCCACCTTCCAAGTGCTGGGAGGACAAGCAAGTGCCATCGTGCCTGGCGAGGCTTAATTTAACATTATCATTGCACTGGCTTTTCAAGGGACAACGTGTATTTTGGGTAAGGTTATTAAAAAAGCCAATTCTTCTTTGTTTCTCCTTTACTCTCATAAGCATGTGTTGTTGCTCATTTACTGGCTATCTGGCCACACTGAATATAAGTCTTGGCTATCTGGCCGTATAGAATATAAGTCTTGGCTATCTGGCCACACAGAATATAAGTCTTGGCTTGCTGATCTGCCTCAGGCTATACACCAGTGTTTGGAATGTAGCATGCATTCAAAAGAATATCGGCAAAGCTATTGAGTCAATACCGTCTGTTCTATGAACCCATGGTTAGGTGACAACTGCTCTAAGAGCCTGGTGGGGTGGGAGTGGGGGTGGGGTCTTTGTCTTGTTTCCTAGGGAGGGGCAGCTTATGTCTGTATAAAGCACCTGGGACTCTTCTGGTTCTCCCCTCAGATTGTAAGCTCCCTCCTCAGTGTCCCTAACATCTCATGCTGACCTTGGGCACAGCTTTCCTGACTATCCTGTGTTACAGTGCTTTATGTAGATACCCTCTTTGGATAGGGGAAACTCCAGGAGGGGTGGGGCTAGCATTGTCATACTCTACAATAGACACTCTGTTCATGGTCACACATAAACCAAGTCTATTATCTATTTCCACACACAACAGCCAGAACATTCTCTCAAGATTCCTCTTGTCCTTGAAGGGCATCTGGACATTTACTGTATGGAGAGAAAAGCTTTGCTTCCTTCTCCAGTTCTAGCAACCATTGGAAGCATGCAGGCCTGTGAACAATTCAGAAATCTTGGACAAGGGACTAGGGAGATGGCTTAGTTAGAAAAGAAAGCATGATCTGCAAGTATTGCAGAATGGAATTTGAGCCCCAGAACCCATGATGTGGGGGAAGGCAGGCAGGCATGGCATTGTAGCTCCAGTGCTGGGGAGGCTGAGATAGATCCCTGGGGCTCACTGGACATTTAACCTAGCTTACTTGTCAAGAATTAGGCCTTTTCTCAACAACTGAGAAAGTGGACCCCATCTGAAGAAAGATGCTACAGGTTGCCCTCTGGCTACCACATATGTATGCATACATGCAAGCTCTCACACACACACATACACATGCTTATATACACCCAAACACACACTCAAATACACACACAACCACATATACACATGCTCATATATACTCAAACACACACACACACACACACAGTGAATAGGGTCTGGTTTAGAGACGAGGCTCTCACCTGTTTCCTCCTTCATGTCCTGGAAGAACTTCTGGTTGAAGATGAAGGCCACGCCACTGATCTCCTCCACCTTCGCCTCAGCTGTGCTGTTCCTGTTTATGAAGTTGGCAGTGATGGCGATGGCCAGCTTCCCTCGGAACTCCTTCCTCCTGAACCCTGCAGAAGGGAAAGGGTAGGTGTGTCGGTTCTCTAGATCGGGTGGGGACAGGGGCTCTGGGACAGGCAGGCGCCAGACTTGTGCCCATAAGAAGCATTTTGAAGTCAGTGGGGCTCTGTTCTTTTCTGTACCAGACCACACGCCCTGCTTACATATCCACAGACCGGTGGCCAAGGTGATCTGTGTGGCAGACATTTGGGGTGTGTCAGTGAACACACTCTGAAGGCTCTTGCGCACTGGGGTCCTACGTGATCCAAATGATTTTGCTAGCATTTCAAATGGACAAGAAAATCTTTTGAAAGATAGGATTTGACTGAACTCTCGTAAGACAAGGATAGTGACACATTTTCTTTATATCTTTATATCCTTGTTGTTATAGGTCATGTTGCATTGTTATCCCCCACTGATGAAGTCTCAACCCCTGGTGTATGTGACTTTTTTAGAAATGGGGTCATTATAAATGTGCTTAGTTAAGATGAGGTATACTGGAGTAGAACCTTTATTGTAATATGGCTGATGTATTTGTTCTCAGAGGAAGGTGGACACGTGTACACACTGAGGGACAAAGACAGAGTTGATGATGATACTTCCATAAGTCAAGAAATACCAAGTCCTAGCAAAGAAAACCAATACACCTGTTCCCAGTGTCTGGTACCTAGTATATGTGTTGGCTAGTTTTGTCTTGACATGAACCTAGGGCATCTCAACTGATGAGTAGCTCCCATCAGATTGGCCTGAAGGTACATGTGTGCATTTGTGCATGTATGCATGTATGCTTGTGTGCATGTGTGGTGGCATTTCATTGATCTGGGAGGGTCCAACCAATAGCAGACTGAGCACAGACACTGGGCTTTCAAATATCCAGACTCATATTTTTCCCAAACCACCAGAACAATCCCATAAACCATCCAAGTATTCACATTAGCAGCTTTGAAGTGTCTTGCCAGATATGGCTGGGAGAAGATGGGTGTGGGCATGAAGGGGTCAGTAGAGTCAGGGCAGAGTCTTGAAGACAGCAGAGGCCTGAATCGGAGGACCACACATTCAGAATTTTCTGAGATCAGTGTGTGTATGCTGTCCTCAGAGAATAAGTTTTCCCAGCTCTGTGTCTGCAACCTGTGAGCCCTGACAGGGGCAGACTCAGAAAGACACCACCGGTGACACGTGGTTTATCACCGTTGGTCTCAGACAACAATGTCAGTGTGAATGAGTGAAGCCTGTCCACTGGACTTAGAGAAGCATGGCTTTGAATCCTGACTAGCTGCCCGGCAGTGGGTGTGCTTAAGAGTTTCAAAGAAAGGTTTCTCCTGTTTGTAGGTAGAGTCCTGGATCATAATGGATGCCATTCAAATCTTGAGATGTTTGCCCTAGATGAAGTCAGATGAGAGTGCACTTTGGCTAACATGGCAGCTCAGTGAGTTTGTATTGACTTTTCTCACAGTATCCCCCCTTTCAAAGAGCATTCTCACAGATGAGCCCTCACCCATACATACTCTTGGCTGGATGCTCTGAAAGGGTTCTGCTACCCATAGTCTCATTTGGAGATGCTAAGGTCCAGTGAGAGGGAGAGTGGAATGGCTGCCCTCACACACTCAGCTGAAGCCTCTGCCATCTTCATCTTCCCTCTCAGCTTCCCCTCGTTTTCTCTCAGCCCTTGCCCCAGAAGAAAAAGCCTCACCTTCTAGCGTGTTCCTGTGGCCGTCTGCGCCAATGATGACGTCAAACTCAAAGTCAGACAGGGCATGGTCTGCTGGAAGGAATTCTGCCCGCCATCCGATTTCTACCAGGGCAGAGAGAATAGATGAGTTGACAGAGGCAGGCTGAGAGAGTGATGTTACCCCTCCCTGTTGGCCATGAGAAATGGACAATGACCCAGTGTAGCCTCCTGAAGAAAGGCCCAGGCATCAGACATATCTGGCTTTTTGACACTGTGACACGTGATGTTGTATACAATGCTCATGGTTGAGAACTGTGTAATGAAGTTTTTTTTTTTTTTTTTTTTTTAAAAAAAATGATAAATTCCCCTCTCAAATATTTGGATTAAGCTTACTATTTCTAATTGGCACAGTAATAATTATCCTGGGTATCATGTGGTCCCCAGGCTGCAGGTCAGGCATACATAGACAGTCCATATCCAGGTTCTCCATGGTAACCTCAGACTTTGTGTCAGTGTACTCCAGAACAAAGCCAAGAGATAGGATGTGCCTAGTATGGCTAACCTTTGCTAGGATGCTAACCCAAACCCATCTCCCATGCCCTGTGTTTGTATCTCATTAGATTCACCCATATTTGTCCCAATTCAATGGCTTCTCATCCCAGAGAGTGGGTGGGGTGGGGGGCTATTTTACATTTCTACTTCTTGCTCCGATGATCTGCTGTTTATAGAAACATACTCTCTGGGAAAGCCTGACTGGGTCCTCGGCGTTAGGACCAGCTGCCCAGTCGAGATGTTCCAACCATTAGGAGTACACAGTCTCTGAATGCCCCAAATGATAACATCTAACTACAGAAGCAATGAAAGCCTCCCTGGGTTATCAAATGTACAGGGCAGAGGCCAGGAAAAGTCATGGGTGTACTTTCCATGGGAAACTGCAAAGTCTTCAACACCCGCTGCCTCATAACTCAGCATTTCAAAGGCAGGAAGCAATCCTGACAAGATATCAAACCTTGATGGTCAAACCCCATGATGATGGTGTGTGAAGGAGATAAGAATGTATTTTCCTTTCCTCTAGCTTTTGCTTTCCAGATGGGTTATCTAGATGTAGCCCAGGCTAGTCTTTAAAGCATAGCTATCTTACCTCGGTGCTGGGATTACAGGTGTGCACCATCGTGTTCAGCTAAAATAATATTACCAAGAATCTGCCTAGACAAAAGCATCGTATGATCTATAAATTAAAACTCAGTAAGAATGCATGCACACTGCTGTGCTTCCTGCCATGATAACAGACTAAACCTTTGAACCACCAACCAGCCCTGATGAAATGCTTTCCTATATAAGAACAGCCATGGTCACTGAGCAGCGGTGGTGCACACTTTGATCTTGGCACTTGGGAGGCAGAGGCAGGTGGATCTCTCTATGAGTTTGAGGCCAGCCTGGTCTATAGAGTGAGTTTCAGGACAGCCTCTGGCTATACAGAAAAATCCTGTCTTGTAAACAAAACAAAACAAACAAGATAAAACAAACAAACAAAAACAAACAACCCCCCCCAAACAGACAAAATGGTTTTGGTGTCTCTTCACAGCAACAAACCCCTAAATAAGGCATATGTATGCCAAGGCTTATCTACAAGCTTTATGTACATCTGTTCTAGACATCTCAGTTTCATTACTGTATTTAAAGATATCTTGAGGGTACAGCAGGTGTAACTACCTGTGTGTGAACTGAAGCATGTGTGAACTTTATTACACTACCCGATGTGTCTTCTTTCCTGCAACTGACTGGACATCATTTGTCAAGGTTGCATCATCTTTGGGACTGAGTAACCAAATTATAGGCTTCATGGCTTGGTAATAATTCCGCCATCATCCCCACCCTTGTTGGGAGCTGGAAAAATAAGCCCAAAGCCACAGAAATGGTCAAAAAAGGTAAAGTATTTGTCAGTGGAAGTGTGCCAAGCAGCTCCCAGCAAAAAAATAACTTGCAGAGATAGCCTCTGGGACAGCTTCCCATTTGGAATATCCGCCCTCAAGGCAGAGAAAGAAAAATCATACTGTACTTTGGTTTTCTTGGTCTTCAGGAGGCTCTAGAACCCTCACAAATTCCACATTCACATGGATTTCCACTCCCAGCATCAGGGCCACCTTGAACAGGATGAGCTGCAGTTGTCGGATACCTGTGAGGAAGGAAAGGAGAGAGAGAACAGTCAGAAGTAATGGACCAGCAGCACCCGTGTGTAAGGGCCAGATAGGTGTGGCCCAGAGAGCTCAGAGCACAGCGGCCATGCCGGCTGAGCTTGTACCAGACCCTCCGAGGATTTTCACTTCTCACACAGTGGCCCTTGGGGACCCTTCTTATTCTCATTTACTAGAGGACCTATTGAGATTTGAGAAAGTCAAGCGACTGCTCAAGGCCACACAGACACAAAAGGTGGACTATGGGTGCCGTTCTGTCCCACCGGCAGCTTGGCTCTAGCTGCACTGTACTGCTCCGACCAGAGAGATCTGTCAGTCTTTCCTACATCCTTGCTGAGCCAGACTCTGGATCTGGTGAGGTGACGATAGAGAAGGAGACAGCGAGAGTCAAGAGCCACAAGGAGAGGCTCCTGGATGAGGCCTATGAAGCTTCTCCCTCGCCATTGGTAAGGAAATTCTCCCCAACAACTGGGCTCTCTGCTTCTTACCATTTCAAATGCCTCCAGTAAGTGCAGCCTTGTTTGTTCATCTCCACTCAGCACAAAGGGGCGTGTCCCCCACCCCCAAGCATTTGTCTACACAGCCAGAAGCTTTAAACTTGCTGTGGGCTTCTCTGTATTCCTGGGTCTTTAATATTCGATGAGTGCCTACAATGTGGCAGGTGGGAAGATGGGCATAGGCTTTCTCATGGAGGAAGCAGAGGAACAGAGTGAGGGGACCTAGGCTGAGACTGTGAGAGAGGGGTAAGTGGGAGCATCGGATTCCCTGAGGAGACTGAGGACCACAGAAGCTACAAGAGGCCAGGACACGGAGAAGCCTGGAAGCCTCTGGGTAAGATCTCTCCAGTGTGATGACGGAAAGGAAATAGGCAACCACCGGGAGGAGGATGAGTGGACACAGCCCACCCTTCCTCTTCTAGAACAAATCCTTTGAGCTAAAAAATAATAATGGGGTCTCCATAGGGGGTAGGGTCCAGGGTAAGGATCTGGAAGACTGGTGGTGGGGGCTGGGGGAGAAGAAGGAGAGAAATCTAAGAGGGAGCAGAGTTGGAGGGATGGGTAGCTGTGCTTCCATCCTGGGAGGCAAAGGAGGGGGAAAGAATGTACCGGCCAGGCCAGTGGCCTCTGTCCCTCAGGCATGGGACACAGCAACTGCTAAGAACCTACTGCTGGAAGCATAGTGGGGAGTGGAGAGTTCTCACACAGAGAACTCCTGAGCAATGCTGAACCTGAGGAGACAGCTGGCAATAGAGACTGCCCACCTCTCACGGCCAGGCAGCTGGGTTTACAGAACCTAGGCCACAACCTGCTGAGAAGACAGTTCTCCCATGGGAGGCTTGGACACATCTCACACTATCAAGGTTCTGGCTTCCAGCACACAGTAGGAGCTCTATGAGTCCCCCCACCTCCAATGTCCCAGGGCTGCCCTTGAGACACCACATCTCAGCACCATGCTCAGAGCCTTCATTTCCATTCTCGCTGACAGACCTCTGGGTGGGACAGAGCATCCCGCCAGCTCACGCTGTGGCTTTCTGGGCAAATACAAATTTCTTCCCGTTGAACTGGAATTTTCTCATCCCAAAGTGGGAATGAATTCTGGGGCTGCTGCTGGTAAATTCTTTTGTGTCTGAATGAATTACACCCGTAGCGGGTGGTAACTCTCTCCAGTTCCACACCCACACCCCACTCACTTCCCATCAGTTCTAGTCTTACACGGACATGGCTTTATGGACTCCCCCTCATCGACCCCCCATGGAAAAGTGTGGGGTTCCTTTGGGTCTGAGGACCATACATGGCAGCCCGCTTACTATATGTCACTGGCCACAAAAAGTACTTTAGTATCTATTACACAACAGACATGGCACCGCCATGTTACAAACCTGACCCCATGTAAACCTTAGCAATTCAAGGGGACAGAATTTTAATCCTGTCTTACAAGAGATAAAATTGAGGCCCATGGAAAGTAAGGAGTTTGAACCAAGTCAGGAGGAAATAAGAGAGACATGCTTTGTATCTAAATCCGTCAAACACTTGTGTCCCCGCGTGATCTGCCTGACTTGACTGTCATATGTCTGATAGCTGGAGACCTCTTCCCTTTGAAGCTGAGAGGAGGAGAGGTGCTGCCTCTCCCAAGGCCTCAAGATTCCACAAGTGACCTACCACACACAGGAGCTGTGCTCCACACAGGCATTCAGCCACACAGCACACAGGCCAGCATCTTCAGATGCTAGATTCCCAACTTCTGTTCCTACCTCCCTGGAGTCACATTATGTTGCCTTTTCTCTTGTCAGAGCTCTAAGGGACACTGGGGAGAGATCCGTCAGAGACATCCGATTACATCACTCCTCTGATCTACCACCTGCCCTGCTTCGCAGTACAATGCGCAAATTCCTCTGCACAAGGAGGCCTCAACCATCTGGCCCTGTTAGAGGTTTTGTGAGTTCTCTCTTTCAAATCCCTCCTGGGAGTGTGACTCACTCTAGTAAAGCATATTTTATTACTGACAACATCCAGTGAGCTCCCTGAGCACACAGTCTCTGCTACTTGCCTCTGGACTCTGTATTTCATTCATTCACTCAGCAGATGTTTATTGTTCCATCTATTATGTGTCAAGCCCGTAGACCCTGGAGACAGGTATTTTGGCAAGCAGCGCATGCCAGGGTCCATGACCAATGGAACACAGAGTCCAGAAAAGTCACAAAGCAGACCATCATGGTCTGAATGAGAAATGTCCTCGTAGGCTTATGTGTTTGACATTTGATCTCCATCCAGTGGTACCACTTTTAGGAGACTGTAGGACCTGTGGGAGATGTGGCCTAGCTGGGAGAAGTGGATTACAGAAGGAGAAGGGAGAGCTTGAAGTCTGTAGTTGGACCATTCTGCTGGGCCTCTCTCCATTTCCAGATGTGCCCAGATATGAGCAAGCAGCCATGAAGCTGTTTGCCTTTCCTACTTTGCTGCCATGAGGGGCTATATTCTTTCAAATCATGAGCTCAAACAAACGTCTCCTCAGGTTGATCCCCATGAAGAATTTGGTCTCAGTCAAAGAAAGGAACTAAGGTACAGTCCTCTAGATAACACCCGAGGGTTGGATGTCTGGATCATCCAAAGTCACATCTGGGACTCCTAGATGTGGTAAGATGGGTCCATGAACAATAAGACCTGGACCATCCCGAAGCGCCCCGCCCTGAGCCCCACTCACTGATGTGGTCGATGGAACCAGCACAGAATTTTCCATAGAACTTCTTTGCCCCCAAGCCTCGCAGGTCATGGATAGTGAAGGGCCAGAGGTGCAGCACATTGTTCCGGGAGAAGGTGTCCCTCTTCTCCACCACAACCACTTTGGCTCCCAGGTAGGCAAGTTCAATGGCAGTGCGCAAGCCACACGGTCCTCCTCCGACGATGAGACACTGTGGAGGGAAAGGAGAGAAACTTTGAGTGTCTAGGCAGTGCTGTCACAGAGGTGACACCAGGCACAGCACACTAGGCATCTGCCCAGTATGTCTTCCCTGTATGCTCATCATAGAAGAGACACTGTCCAAACCTAGGAGAACATGCAAAGGGATCTGGGGAGAAGGCACTGTAAGATGCACAGGTGGTTCTAGGCAAGGCTGGATCAAATCTGACCCCAGGCCTGGTATGCCACCTTTTACTGCCCTTTCTTGAATTGGGTCTGTGAAGTGCTGCTTTTCCTCATAGGTCTGTTGTCAATAGCATCACCCTTTGGGAAGTATATTGGGTTAGAGATGCAGTTCAGTTGTAGGAAGCTAGCCTAGTGTGTGCAGGCCCTGGACTTACCCATCCTCAGCACCACAAAACAAGTGCATAATGAGAGAGGAATGTGCTTCTGTGTTGTGAAAGCCTATGGAACATCATTCCTGTGGCCACAGGCTAGACAATAGTCCCTTGGGACCAAAAATCAAGCAACAAAAGAAAATATTGACCAAGTGGACTTCATCAAGATATAAACTCTTTGGTGCTGAGGCTGGAGAGATGAATCAGTGACCGAGAACATTCTCTGTCCTCTTAGAAGCCCCAAGTTCCATTCCCAACTCCCATGTTGGGTGGCTCACAAGCACCCCAGCTTGGGAATCTGACACCTCAAGTATCTTCATGTAGATGGTCTCCAATACAAATAAACATAAATCTCAAGACAAAACAAATGTTTCAAAACAGTGAAGAAGAATACGATCATGGTGGTGTATATCTGTGAGCCCAAGCTAGCCTGCCTCAGCTCCCAGCCCCAACCCATTCCCCGGCCTGTCAAAGGGAAGGAAGAAAAGAAAAAGACAAGCACTAATGAGAGAAAATATTTGCAAGCCACATAACTGGTAAGTTCTGGTAACATATCTAAACAGCTTAAAATAAAAAATAAATTAAAATACCCAAGTAAACCCTAGAGAAAAAAATTAAATAGCATCTCCTACAATAAAGATATACAAGGAATCAGAAAGTAGATAAAAAAGATCCCAGCACTATCAGTCATCAAAAAAATGCAAAACTAAACCATGGTGAACGGTTTCTCCCTTATTACTAGTAAAGGCTCTAATTTGATGGGGGTATAAATTAAGAACTGGAAATAGTCAAAACTCACATATTGCTAGTGCAAATGGTTTCAAATGGTCTGTTATAGTAATTCCTTAAACAGTTAAACATAGAGGTACCATAAGAGCTAACTGTCCCAATCCTAGGTACATACACTAAGAATTGAAAACATCTCCATGAACAGCCATCAGGAGTCTTCCGTGATTGCTCCCCACATTACTCAAGTGACCCCATGGCTTGCTGAGGGGGTAATCTAGCTTGCTACCTTGCTTTTGCTCTGGGGATCCCTGATAACTGGAAATACAGATGGGTTGTCACACTCAGCTGGCATTGATGTGGGTTTGGGGATCTAAACTCCAGAATAGGTGATTTGTACAGACAGAAAGATTGGTGGTGATAAGGTTAAAGGTGGCAGCAGGGATTGGGAAATTAGTGTTTCTGGATATATGGTTTCCTTTTGGAATGTTCTGGAATTAGGCAGTGGTGATAGTTATCTACTTTAGTAGGGTGAATCTTATAGTAGGTTGATTATTACATACAATATATACAATAAAATGGTGAGGCCTTATCTAAAAGAACGACTGCTGGAGACGAGTCAGCAGTTAAAAGCATTGACTGCTCTTCTGGAGAACCCAAGTTCAATTTCCGGCACCCACATGGTACCTCAATGGTCCAGGGACAACTCTACCTCCGGAGAATCTGATGCCCTCTTCTAGTTTCTATGGGCATTGCCCATATGTGGTACAGTATTAAACAAATAAAGACTGCAGGCTCAGTGGTATGTGATTGTAATCCCAGAACTCAGGCAGGGGGATAGCAAATTCTAGGTAAGGCCCAACAAACAAAAATTGTATGAGAAAAAGGTAATTAAGAAGTGTGGCACACACATGTAAATATTGGATTCTTTTTTTTTTAACAAAGTTTTAAATTTTATTATACATACCAATGCATGCATGTCTGTGCCTGGTATTCATAGAAACCAGGATAGGGCACCAGAGGCCCTGGAACTGGAGTTACAGATGGTTGGGGGGTACCTTGAGGGTGCTAGGAATTGAACCTGGATCTTCCCAGAGGACATTCAGTGCTCTTAACCACTGAGCTAGCTCTCTCTAGCCCTGAATATTGGGGTCTTATTACTGAAAACTAGTGCCTACTTCTAGAGACTCTCAGACCATGGGGGCACATTTAAACTTTGAAATAAGTAGAATGCCTTATAGTTCATTCTTTTTCATGCACAGAAAGGGAAAAGCCAATTCTGCTTGGTATATTTCAAGGGACACCAGAGGAGGGGCTGTCCATGTTATTCTCATCACCATTGACATCTTTATGACTACCCCCACCCCCATCCCCAACCTGTTCCCCCATCATCATTCACCGCAGCCCACATTTGTAGATCACTCACTCAGGTTCATGTGTTTGACTTCTCAAATTCAGGAACTGTTATTATTATTACAAGAGAACGTTTACTCTGACCATTTCCCAAATGAGGGAAGCAGAGCCCAAAGCCACAAGGTAACTAACTGGCCCATGGTGTCAGAAAGAAAGGGATGAAGCCAGGATCTAAACCTTGATGATCTCCCTCCCAAGCCTACTGTGCAGTTCTGCTTCTGGTTTGGTAGAAATGAAAAGAAAAACAAATGTCAGAGAGAAAACGGGGTGAAGGGGAGGAAAGGGGGAGAGCTGGTTTGCATCCAGATGCTGAGGGTCTTAAATGCGCTGGTCTCATTGGCACTGGGGCTATGGGTAAAGAAGAGTCAGACAGGATTTGTACAAGGTCTATGTCAAGTCACTGCATGTTGAAGAAGATCATGGAGGTCACCTCGTGTCCCCCTCTAGATAAGCATACAAATGTCTGATTTTCTGCATAGTCTCTGTGTTGCATAAGACCTGAGAGCATGGCAGTAGTCCAGCAGAGGCAGGAGTTCACAGGTAAGGGCGTGGGCGGGTGGAGGGGGTGGGGGATGGGCAGGTAGGTGTATACGAATAGGTGAAACTATTCAGCTAGGCAACAACCAAGGAGACCATCACCTGCTCGCTCCTCACTCACTGTTGGACGTTGCTGAGACATCTGGAAACTTCTCTCTACTTGGGATTAAATGTTATCTTAAAAACACATCCCCCCTTCTTGAGCATAAACTTCATTCTTTGGCTGTCTCACTCCCCTAGGCTGCCAAGGTCCCAGAGGAAGACCCAATCAGGCGTATCAGAAGCTCCCACACTATACAATCAGTAGTTTACTGGCTGGAACCAGCGAGAGAGTTTGTAGACACCGAGTCAGAGGAAATGAAGTCACTGCTGAGATTTGACTCACCCCCAGAGACTTTGGGGAGTGCGAGGTGGGGGTGGGGGGTGCTGGCTTCCTCTCTGGACAGAGGTGCCTGGAGACAACCTGCTTCCTCAGCCCAAATCTACACTTTATCTCACCCTCCACACAGCTTCTTGCTCCACATAGCCAGACAATGACGGTCATTTCAGAGCCTGCTCCAAACCCCACGCTTGTGAGGTTTGCTTTGGGGCGAGGTCTGAACTCATTACATGTCTTTGCAGTTACTGCATGCTTCCTGTTGGTGAGCTCTGTCACTCCATGGCCAAGGCTGGGCCAGCTGGAACATGTAGGGTGAAGAAGGGCAGGAAGGGGACACAAGACTTCTGCAGGTTCTGTTCACCATGCCTGACCAATTTCTGGTGTCCAGACAAGGCAGGAACACTCCTCTCCTCCAGCCAGGGGCTGTTGTACATAGAGTGTGCAAAATATTTGCCAGGTCTCATGTCCAGTCCTCTGGGCGGCACCTGGGTTTCCATCAGTGGATGCTTGGCTTTCCCATCATCCTAAGCTCTATTACATATTTTGGGCCTGAAATCTCAGAGAGACCAATCATACTGGGATCTTAATCAAAGCAAATGCCAATGGGCTTAGTTATATCAGGGGTAAAAAAATCCAGGCTGGCATAAGGGCCTGTTGGCTGGGGTTGTGGAGGCAGAACAGTTCCCCCTTGGACTGTGCTAGTTATGATCAGAATGAGGACTTTGTATCCTGACAAGGGGCCAAATACAGCGCAGCCATGTGTCTGGGCAGAGGAACAGCCCTGGTTTCCCACTGCCCACAGCCAGTGGATACTCTGGACAGGTATGATTCAGCGGACTGAACACAGAGGCAAAGGGCTCTCCCCTTTTCACAGACCTGGCCAGAAGCTACCTCTGAAAACAAACCTTAATAGAGTTTTTGGTTAAGACTGAGCCTCGGTCAGTAATGTGCTCACTGTACAAGCAGAACCTATGCTCACTGACAGAACCCACATTATCACTTGGCTCTGGGGACGTTGAGACAGGTGGGTCCCTGGGGCTCACTGACTCCTCAGCCTAGTTAAGATGGTGAGTCTCAGGACAGGGTTAATGTTTGCAGCATCTCACCCAGACGGAAGGAGCAGGGGTCTGCCAAAGCCACCAACATATATCATGGATGTCAGTATTATCTTTGCAGTGGGGTGACTGAATTATTGCTCACTGGGGAGCGGGCAGATCTACCACCAGCAGGCAAGAGACCCTATCTCAATAGACAAGGTAAATATCTCTTGAAGAGTGACATTCAAGGTTGTCCTCTGGCTTACACACACCAATGAGCAAACATGTACACATACCACACCCCCATAAACACACACACACACACACACACACACACACACACACACACACACACACACACACACACCGCCTGAAGGCTTTCCTGAATTAGACTGCACACTTTTCTCCTGCAGTCCCACTGCCTCACTCCTTACTGCTGTCCCTGAACAAAGCTCTCGTGTTATTGTTGGCTGGGCCTCAAGAACTGCCCCGTCCTCTGTGTTATCTGTGTGCCTGGAACATATCCACTCCCTGGTACGCACAGGAGGCCCAACGTGCAGCTGATGGATGAATGAACTTCCCACCCACTCCACGCCAACTCACTTCTGGCTTTCTGACCATGAGAGGGATGTTGGGTGCATGCCAGCAGCTTCCCACCCAGACAGAAGGAACAGGGGGCTGCCAAGGCCACCTACATCATGGACGGGGGTATTATCTGTGTACTCAGGTCATGTGAATTATTGCTCACTGGGGAGTGGGCAGATCTATCACCAGTAGGAAATCCACCGTAAAGATAAGTTTAGAAGAGCTCAGACCTGCACATTCTCGACAAGAGACAAACACCACATGGAGAAACAGACTATTCATCAAGGAGCTGGATGGGAGACAACAGCTAGTATACCTAGCCAAGATGTAAATGCTAGTAGGGGTGTCGGGGTGGGAGTGGGGGCTCACACAAAACTCTTGCTGCACTCCAGAGGGGCCCTGAAAGTATGACTCTTTAAAAATTTTCTTTATATATTTATGTGTGTGTGTGTGTGTGTGTGTGTGTGTGCTTTGCCTGTAAATGCCTATGGAGGACAGAAAAGGTTGTTGGATCTTTTGGAACCAGAGTTACAGACAGTTGCAGCCTGCCATGTGGGTGCTGGGAACTGAACCCAGATCCTTTGTGAGAGCAGCTAGTGCTCTTAACCACTGAACAATCTCTCCAACTCCATCTGCCATTTTTGCATGTACGTATTTGTGTGGTATGCATGGGTACGTAGGTATGTTTACAAGGATAGGCATGGGTACACATGTGTACACATGTGTGTGTGCCTGAAGTTGTAAAGTTGATACCTGGAGTTTTCCTCAGTCATTTTCTATATTATTCAAGTGAGCAGAGAGAGCTCAGATCCAGGTTAGTCTAGCCAGCTAGATCTGTAGATCCCTGCCTCTGAGCCTAGATTACAAATGGGCTACCACACCTAGCCAGCACACATGTGGCTTCCGGAGATCTGAACTCCAGGTCTTACATTGCATGGCATGTATTTCCTACACTGAGCCATTGCCCCAACCCAATTATTAACTTCTCAGTGGCATAGTGCACCTTCCAACCAGTCCTCCTCCCATCCATAGGGGATGCTGGGACCCAGCACAGAAAGTATAAGAGTCACTGAGTGGAGGCAGGGCTCAACAGTCTGCAGTTTTTGTTTCTGTTTCTGCTTCCTGTCTCCCTTCTCCTTGGGTGCAATGGGACCAAGGCTACTGTGAGATGCTATGTGACAATGGAAATGACCCACAGACGGAGGTCTGCCACTCATAGCCTTCTGACCACTGCTTTGGGTGAAATGAAGTTGAACACACTTCACAAACATTCTGCTGGCACTCCCTACTTGCTAGCCACCTCCCCAACTACTTCTTGTATTTCATCTTTGTAATCACCCTTTGCAAGTGTTTAGCATCACACCCACCTTGGAGGTGGAAAAATGGAGGCATAGAAAAGTAAAGTAAGGGCTGCAGAGATGGTTCAGCAGATAAGAGCGCTTGCTGGGCACACGAGAGGATCTGAGTTCAAATCCTCAGCACCCACATTACAAAAGAAATCTCAGTGTCGCTATGCTGTGACCCCAGCACTGTTGTGGGGGCAGAGACAGGAGGGTCACTGGAGCCTGATGATGGTAAGCTCCAGGCCCAATGAGAGACCCGAAGGAATAAAGTACAAACTGTTAGCACAAGACTCTTACACAGGGATACACGCCTGCAACACCTGCACACACGTATACACACATGTACATGCATGTAAACACACTCACACTTGTGCGTGCACGCGCACACATACACACACAGTGCCTCCTTATGTGAACAGTATGATTAGAGCTAAAGGCAGGGTCTGAGGATAGTTTCATTTGTAAATGTTCCGCCAGTCAGTTTTGAAAGGGTGAAAAAAAAATGGAGACAGAGAAGGCAAGAAATTCTTCTCAAGATCGTGTAACTAGTAAACGCTCACATTTGGATTTGAACCCAGGCCTATGCGCTCAATAGCTTGCCTTGAGAGTACAAAGCCTAGGTTATCAGGAACTTCATGGCGAGAATGGAGGGAGGCCATTTCCTTCCTTCCCCCTCACTGAGGACACATGAATGCAGCCAGAGTTCAACCCGTGTTCACAGGTCCTCTCTGCAGGGGAGGACAGGGCTGTGTCCAGCTAAGCTTCATGTGTTTCCCCAGGGTGGAAGTTCCCAGGACAGATGGGGCTTGAGCCTGTGCAGGTCCTGAAAACCACCCCTGCAGGTGTCTCAGCTGCAGTGTTTCCAGTCAGCACAATTCTATGGCAAGCTGGTGGCCTTGCTAGGTCTTCCTGGTAACAGTAGTCACCTGGGCATTCTGGCTCTCACGGGCAGAGCCCTGGTGTCAGTCTTACCGTTGTCCTTCAGGGTGGCTTACAGCCTCTGGCTGTTAGGACAAGAGACTTATCTGAACCCAGGCAGGAAGTCCATGGCTGTTACTGGAAGACTGCAAGCAAAACCAACCTGTTCATATTGTAGGGTCAAAAATGTTTGAAGCCCAGACATCCGCTTTATGTCTACAGGGCGGTAGCTCATGGTGGAGGCTGGAGGAGTTTATAGCCTCATTTTGCATAGTAACAAGTGGGGACCTCATGGGAGATGTGCCCACCAAGGAGTCCTTGGAAGACCTGGCTAAGGAAGGTTTGTCATAGACATGCTCCATTTTTGTCAAGGTGCTAAAACTTATTTGATTGGTAGAACCTTGCCCCATCAAACTCTCTGACCACTTCTGCTCTCCCACCCCACCCCAGTTTCACATAGCCCAATCTGGAATTGAATTTGAGATATAGTTCAAATATGACCTTAGATTCTCCTGCCTCCACCTCCACCAAATGCTGGAATTGGAGACTTGTGCCACCATACCCAGGTTAGGCAGTGCTAAGGACTGGACCTAGGACTTCATGTACACTAGACCAATGCTCTCTCAACAGAATGACATCCTCAGCCCCAGTTCTCTTGTATCTCATTCAAACCTAGCTCCTCCCAAATAACTCTTACATTCCACTTAGTGACCACAGTAGCTTTCTCCTGTCACCATGCTTCCTCTCAAGAAATACCTCCTCCAAGAGAAACACTCCATTCCCCCTCCCTCTCCCCTCATATGCTGGAATGTCCTGGTACCCTCCTCCTCTTATCAATAGCCTAAGTAGAGAGCACAGGCTCTGTTCCGGGAGTTTCCCTTGCAAACATCTTTCCCTTGGCCTTATGAGCATGCTCAAGCTGGTACTGGCCTGGAAATTGTTAGCATAGTCCTTATCTCTATGGCAGTATTCAGGCCTCGCAGCATCTTCCCACCTAAAGTATAAGGTCCCTGAAACCAGGGCACAAGTGCTACCTTAGCCTTGCCCCTGCTGGCAGAGGAAATTAACTGTGGCAGTCCCTGGGTGAAAATGTGACCTCTAGGGTCAGAGGTCAGACTCAAGGTCACCAAACTGCTATTACTTTTTCCAGGTCAGAGGCAGCATTTTCTAGGAGCAAGATGATGGGTTCTCTCTTCCGCTCTCCTGAGATGTGTGGGGATTTGTGGGACGGCTCTGAGGGTTGTGGACTTGTGCCCTTTGCCTCGGGAAACTGTGGAAGCACAGTTGGGGGTAGAGAAGAGCTGACACAAAGAATGCTCAGAGAAATTGGAGAAGGCACAGACTGGTGACTCTGGCCAAGGAAGGACCATATAGGAGAAGGAATGTGATTGGAGAACTGAGCTGGGGGAATTAGAGAGACAGAAGAAATGGTAAGACTAAGAAAGAGGGAGATGTCTGTGGACCAGTGCAGGGCCTGGACAGGGCTAGATTTGGGGACTGAGGGGCAGAGAAGTTGGACCTGGAGGGTCTTGGAGCAGGTAGGGTCTCCTTTTCTCCTTTTGCACGTAGTGGGTTTGGAATAGAACAGCATGAAGCTCTGCTTTTACTTCTAGAACAGACTAGAGAAACTAGAGAAGGAGAGCGCCCTCCCTGTGACATTTCGCTTAAACGGAATTTTCCACCCTGCCCCTTAGGTGTCAGACACCTCATCTTCCTGGCTCTACAAGAGCAGCAGGTTCAGGTTCACTCTGGGTAGGCTTCACCATCACACACATCCCTGAACTCCACTGGAGTCCAGAAGCAACCATGGCCCACCTGCATGGTGACATTTCTGTTTTAATCAGCATCTCACAGGTAACAGATTCACAGCCTGCTCCTAACCTGTTCCTCACCCCCACTCCCTACTGCTGTCTTGGGAACACATGGATGCCTCTAGCTGTGCACATGAGTGTGCTTTGTACACCCTTAACCTTTATCCTCACCCCTGCTCACCTCGTTGTCACAGCAAATCCACGACTCCCTTCAAGCACACCCAGATTGAACCAGTTTTTGTCTCCTCTGTTCAAGTCCCTCACATCCCTACCTGTGGCATCAGGGGTCCTGCCTGGTCTCCCTAGTCCCACCCTCATCTCTTCCTAGCCTCTCCCCTATGTAGCAGCCACAGCCGTCCTGAAGAGAGGCCTGGCCTCTCCCAGCTAACCACTGTTCACCGGCTCCTGTGGCTCTCAGAACAAGGTCAGAAGATCTCATCGGGACCTCCAGGCCCCCCGTGACCTTGTGTACAGTTTCCTTCTGACTTTGGTTTTTTACCAGCCTTCCTTCTCAGCTCTTCTGCGCATGGCCTCAGCATGCATACGTCCTTCTTGCCTGCTTCCCCTTCCCCATCCCTCATAATTTTTATAACCTAAAAGGGGCACCTATTATAGGACACCTACATGTCTGGTTATGTTTTCTACAGTATTTTACATGTTTATAAATATTCCAAGCATCTGCCTAAAAAAAAGAATTATACTTTATTTATGGTGTGTGTGTGTGTGTGTGTGTGTGTGTGTGTATGTGTGTGTGTGTGTGTGTGTGTGTGTGTGAGTGAGTGTATGATAGCATATATGTGGAGGTCAGAGGATAACAACTTTTGGGAATCAGTTCTCCCCTTTGACTCTTTGGGTCCTGGTGATTGAACTCAGGTTCTAGGCGGGCATCAAACACCTTTACCCTCTGAGCCATCTTGCCAGTTCCTCCAGAATCTGCTTTTTGTGTTTTTCCTATTGCAGGCTCTCCCTTCTTATTCTAACATCTCTATAGTACTTTTGGCAAAATGTGGACATTTTTGAAATAGAAAAAGATTCAAGAATCCTGGGTAACATCAAAATACTTGCCACAAAGATTCTGCCATTGGATTTTACTCTTCAAACACTCATCTATCTATTCATCATGTGTTCCCCACAGTAACATATCACCCATGAGTCTGTCCAGATATCTACTCCCCTCCCCACGTGTGCATTTATCTGCTCATATGTATTCCTTCACCCATGAGTCCTTATACCCACCTACCTATGCCTGCATCTACACATCCATCCATCCATACATTCATCTATCCACACATCCATCCATCCACACATCCATCCATCCATCCACACATCCATCTATCCACACATCCATCCATCCACACATCCATCCATCCATCCATCTATCCATCCATCCACACATCCATCCATCCACACATCCATCCACACGTCCATCCATCCACACATCCATCCATCCACACATCCATCCATCAACACATCCATCTATCCACACATCCATCCATCCATATATCTATTCAGCAACTTGTCTTACTTCTGGTGCATCTCAACTTCAGGATCTTTACATTTCTTCTCAGTTACTTCAGGACAAGAGTTCAGATGTCAATATTTATTTGAGATTTAAAATTTAAACCTTTTTGTGTATGAGTGTTTTGCTCGCACACATATATTTGTACACATATGTGTTCCTGTGATCATGGAGCCAGAGGAAGGCATCTTATTCCTTGGAACTGGAGTTATAGACAGTGGTGAGCCACCATGTAGCTGCTGGGAACTGAAACTGGGTCCTCTGGAAGAGCATCCAGTTCTCTTAATCACCACGCTATCTCTACAGCACCCCCCTTCTGAATTCTAAATCACATATTTCTCTTGATCAGATAGATGTTTTAAAGGTGCATTTTTACATAGACTGAAATCTACATCTTTTACATGTGTGCATGTATCCACACACTTGTGACTCAAACTTCATCTTGATTAGATCAATGACTTCCCCGTGCATTTCAGATATTATTCCTCAGGAGCTGTCTACTTTTTTGTTTGTTTTTATAGACAATATATTTTTGCTGGGACTTGGGATGCTCAGATTAGGCTAGCTTAGCTGGCCAGTAAATCCCAGGAATTCTCTTTTCCCCCATTTCTCTGGTACAGGGATTACAAATGCACCCAACCATGCCTGCTTGTTTTGTTTTTTGTTTGTTTAACTTGGGTGCTAAGACTGAACTGAGCTTTTTGCTTTTTATTTTTTTAAAAGAATTATTGGTTTTAAGTATGTGAGTACATTGTCACTGTCTTCAGACACAGCAGGAGAAAACATCACATCCCATTACAAATGATTATGAGCCACTATATGGCTGCTGGGATTTGAAGTCAGGACCTCTGGAAGAACAGTCAGTGCTCTTAACTGCTGAACCATCTCTCCGGCCCATATCCTTTGCTTTACATAATCATTTTCTCCATGTCAACAGGTTTTCTTCTGCATAGTTTTGTGAAACTTCAACCTTCTTGTTCTCAGTTCAGTATTTAGGGCCATCAACAAGAGACTCCTAACAAAGTGCAGGACTCTGGATGGATGCCCTTTCTCCCTTCAGGAGAGAAGTCATAAGTTCTTCTAAACTCCAAATGGGGAAGTCACGAGAATATCACATTTATTGAGAAAGAATGAGGGAAACAAATCCCTAAAATAGTGTAAGACACAGCCAAAGCTAAGACACCCAAAGTCAGTTAGAATCCAAGAAGCAGAGCTACAATATAGACATAGTGTAGGATCCAGAGGTGTTAGTTCATTTTTATCATCTTTCCCTTTTAGTAGTTATTAAGAGGTTCCCATAGCATAGCAATAGCTAAAATTTAGCCAAATGTAAGACCTTCCCATGCTTAGTCCATTTCACACTACACAGTCCAATATTGACAATGTTTTGCAGCTACAGCTGCTGAATAGTAGAGCTGAAAATGAACTCAGGCATCTGGTCCTGCGACCATGTATCTAACCATGGTGCAAAGACCACACATCTAACCATGCTGCAAAGACCATGCATCTAACCACTACACACAGATCATGTATTTAACCTAGTCATATTTAACCAAGGTCACTTGTTTAGCCATGATACAGAAACCATACACACACGTAACCTTTATACCTGGTCCCAGAGTTAGCCTATGTGTGTGCAGTTCTGCCTTAGAGAGGAGGTGGCAGACCAGGAGTCTGCACAGTCTCCATGGTACTGTGATGTGGTACACTTGAGTGATTTTTCAAGTCTGTCTATGCCATTACCCTGCAGACTTCTTAAGAGATACGTCTCTCATGAGCCTGGCACCACAAGGTGCTCAGAAGTCATTAGAAAGGAGGAGGGAACACTGCCTGCAGGTAGTGTTGCATATGTCCCACTGGTTCTGTCTCTGGAGAACCATGATGAATATACCCAGCTTGTCTCTCTTCATTGGCCATGAAGGGGAACACTTCACCTCCTCCCTCCTCCCTGAGGGGACAACTTTCTCCTGTGACTCACAGGAGTGCAGCCTAAAGTAACGTAGGAAAAACAAAGGCAATAGAAACACACAGAAACAAAGCAGGATCCTGGAAGGTTTTGCAACAGTCAAGTCAAGAGAGGGCTGGCATTCAGTCAGCCGGGACTGGGCTCTGGCATCCTCGGGATTCTTCATGGCTTAATCTCAGCTCCCCCCACTGCAGCCTGAAATAAATGTGCTTGTTGACACCGATCTCATACGTAAGCATTTCTACCAGACACATTTTTGAAATGGAATTATGAGGTGAGAAGGTTTACAAACATCAAACAGGGCCAAAATTCTGGGAGAAGAAGAGGAATCAGGGGGCCTTCAGGGAGACGACACCCCCAGGGCCAGCCTAGTTTGGTGTCTGGGAGAGCAGTGGACAGCCTCAAGTTCCAGCAGGAAAATTACAGCAACAGTTGGATGCTCCTTGCCTGCCAGACTTAGTGGGTTCTTGAAGGAGCCAATGGCATAGGTCACTAATCCAGTGTTAAAGGCTGAGCAGTGCTACCCAGTCCTTGCCCAGTGGGAAGAATTCCAGCCAGGGCTTTGAATGGCAGCTGTCAATCTACCTAGTGGCAAGCATTTCCACTCAACAGGTGCCACAGCCAGGGACCACTTGAGGTCAAGAGAGACATGTCTGAGCGCCTGACGTGCCTGCTGCAGAGCCTGCCTGAAGTACATTCACTCACAGAGGTTTTACAGGAGCCATGATGGAGCCAGGATGAACAAGTTGTTCCCAGTCCCACTTCACAGGAGAGAGATAACTGGGTCTCAGCTATATCAGACCTCACAGCCATGGGCTGTGGTTAGGGAACCAACGCACAAAATGGCTAAGCCTGTGCTCAAGGGAAACAAAAGAACTGCCATATGACTGTGGGCAGTTCAGCTCTGAAGCACGAACTCACCCAAGATGACACAGCTAGGCCAGGTGTGCGGGGACTAGGGCAGTAGAGCCAGGCTGATCTCTTGAGTTGAAGGCCAGCCCAGTCTACAGAGTGTGTTAAAGGGCAGCCATGGCTACACAGGGAAACCCTTATAGTGCAACAAACAAACAAAAAGATGACACGGCTATGCAACCAACGGTGGACAGGTCAGGGACTTACCGCCTGGTCCTTCTGATGCTTTATCAGACTTTTCCTTGCTGTTACCTGTCTCAAAGATGTAGGGTCAGCCAGGCATCTTTTATCTCCCTTGTGGAGACATGAGTACTCTACTGGTCCCATTGCAACCCAGGACCCCCCAAGGCTACGGGTCAGAATAATTCTGTTAGCAGACAGTTTTGTCCTAGCCTGTCATCGTCAGAAAGGCCATGAAGGTAATGGATGTGTATGAGACAAGGCCAGGTTTCCTCTGCCACCAACTCTGAGGTCAGCAAAAGCAAGACTACCATGCCCAGCAGCTGTCCTTGTGTCCTAGTGCAGAAGTGGAGCCAAAGAGAATAGGGCCAGTTCTGCCAGACAACATCTAGTCCAGAGCCCCAGTGGGTGGCTAGGAGGAGGTAGAAGGAACCCTCTGCTATGTGCCTCTCTTTGTCCTCATCCCTCCTCTGCCCAAGCCGGAGGTGCTAAGATTGCAGCACCAGGGGTTTCATGCTTCACTCTGGCACGTATGCAGAACAGAACACCCCAGAAACAGCAGACAGGGCAGAGAGGTGGGGCAGGCAGGCCACTGGCCACTCTGTGGCTTTGAGCACACAGTTCATTATGCAGGCTGTCAGGCTCTGGATTAGGGTGGTTCCTACCAACCAGAGTTGCTGTATGCATAGAGGGGATGTTCTACAGGACTGTTAACTAAGATACCTTGATAGCACTTGGGGCCCACCATGTAAAGATACTAAGAAAGGAGGCCCCCCTCTCCTCAGTTCTTTCTTCCTGGAAAGGAGTTCTTATATGACATGGGCATTTTGACATCCTAAGACAGTCTCATTTGGGGACATGGGCACAGTGTGTCCAGCAGGCTGGAAGCAGTCTTCATTGTTTAAAACAAGAAGTTCAGAGCATCATCAGGGTGGGTTACAGGGCGAGTGAGTTACTCTTGTTTCAGGGAGTCGCCTGGTGTCCTAACCTGTGGGTATGTCCACTGCCTAAGCTGTGAGAGGCCTCATATCAGGCCCAGTGCCTTTATTTATTTTTTGTAAAGGGCCAGTTAGCAATATTTTATACATTTCTCTGAACCCCTATTGCTAGCTTCCATATTCAGTGAATCCGTCCCTATAACCCTTTGCCTTAGGAGGTTTAAGAAGGTATTTAAGAGAGCTCTGTAGCCATCTGTAATACCTGAATTGCAAAGACTTCCCTGCTGGTCCTCCTAAATTGGCCATTATTCATTCTTATCCCAAGCTTAGTAATCCCCCAATTTTTCCCTATCTGCTTTGTTTCTCTTCTCTTTTCCTTAATTTTCTCAATCTTTCTCTTCCTTTCTTTCCTGTTCTTGGTGCTTATCACAATTCTACATCTGTTTCGTTTGTTCCTGTTGACCATTTCTCTCTGTCTCTTCCCAGAGAATATACGCTTTATGAATACCAGGGTCTTACCTCTCTATTCAATCCCCAAGGATGGAGATTATCTTTGATCTACAGCATAGACACATATATATTTGCCTATTGAGTAAATGAGTCCAGTCAAACCAGAGCTTTCATGGATGCTGGGCCTAACCAAAGTGCAATGGCCAGGATTTACGGAGATCCTGGGATCCCATCTTATTTGGTAAATATACCCAGCTATCTTACTAGGTGAGGCAGAGCTAATTCAGGAGGCAGGCACGATGTCATCTCCTTGCTTCAGTGAGGTCACTGCAGGTAAGGGCAAACCACTTCAAGATATTTATCTGAGAAACAGTAGGGCTAAGTTACAACCTAGATCTGTCCTGCTCTGGGGCAAAGCTACACTCCAGTACTCTTGCATAATTTTTCAATTTAGTCTGAACACAGATTATTGGTCACTGGAAAGGCTGAGAGGCAGAGATGTGTGGCAAAACAAACAGGTTGAGAGATACTACCATCCAAGAAAAATGTGGGTTTGTTAAACAGGGCATAGCCTTGGCTGAGAGAGTGGAAGGAATCAAACATACAATAAAGTATATATGTGTGGGGGGGTGTCAATTTTATAAATGTAGTACCTAGTCTTAGCTAGGGAAAACAAATTAAGGCATCTCAGCCAATGAGAGGTGTCAGCAAATCCCTTAGGTTTTCCAAGGGCAAAGCCATTACCCACTCGATGCACCTGGAGCTGTTGTCTGGGGGTGGGATGCGCAAATCTTGTACCCAAGCCACAGAAAGCAGCTGTTTACCAAGTCAATCATCCTTAGTTCTAGCTGGCCAGTCCCAGAGTATCTGCATGCAGACACCTCTCCCAGCAAAGACAGAGGAGGACATTGTAGGCAAGAGGGGTGCTGTGAGCTCTTTACACACCCTTTCCCAGACAGAGAACTCAGCCCCCTACAAGGAATGTAATCATGACCAACATTGTGTCTACTACAAAAGAAGCAAAGATTGTACTCAGAAGTTCTTGATAATTCCAAGTGGGTCAACTTACACCATAAAGTGCTTTATAATTTAAATGTTTTTGAAACTGTAACTAGATCATAGTGTCTAGACATCAGGAGGTTCCAACCATACAACACCTTCTCTTACTTTGAATGATTATCATGTGAGACCCGCCTACAGCCTGCCACAAAACGTTCTTTTCTCTTCCTGAGAATACCTTGAAGGGAATGTTACGTATCTAGAAGGCATCTCACAGCCTACTGGCAAATGTCTGGGTTTCTTCCACAAACGTCGTGCCTGAGCAGTCAGAGAACCTGCCCTCTGGAGCAGACCTTGGTGTCCTCTTAGATACGTGGAGAGTGTCCACATGGTAAATGGAGGACTTCCGGGCTCCAGGATTGTTCTGACATGGCTGCAAATATCTAGCACAGATAGGCAAACTTCTCTAGCTCAAAACGAGTATAAAAGTAGGTGAGGACATAGTTTAAGTTCTCCTGAACTATGACAGGAAAACAAGACATTTAGGTGTGTCCAGCCACACACCTGATGCCACACATCAGGAAAGAGGAAAAACACATCCCTCATACAGCCTACAGGTGCCCAGATCAGCTTTCTTCAAGGCATCCTGTTGGGTACCAGGGAAACAGAAATGCACAACTCACGTTTCCTGTCCACATTTCAGCACTGCAAGGGAACGCAAGTGCCTACGCAAAACAGAGCTCACTGGCCTTGTACACCAAGGACGGGGGAAACTTAGTCTTCCCTGGGTGGGAAGGAATGAAAGAACTAGAGGAGACCTAAAGAGGCCGAATGCACAAATGTGGGCCAAAGAGAAGTCTGGGAAGTCAAACCACAGAGTCTGAGTGGGCGTGGTCTCTGAGGGCTGTGAGCTGAGACTGCAGATCTAGAGGAAGGACGCATCTGAGGAAGTGGGACGGAAGCAGGAAGCAGGGTGTAGTATATACTTGGTTTTACCAAAGGTACTCCTGGGGGCATGGTGGCACAGCACCTGTAATTCCAGCGTTCAGGAAAGCTGAGGCAGGAGAATCACCAGTTTGAGAACCTCGTGATCTATACATTGAGATCCTATCTCAAGCACACCTACAGCGTGGGGCGCAGTTAAATGTGGTCTCTCGGGAGAAGTAAAGGAAGATGGAGGAATCAGTAGACCCTAGCCAGGGGTTTCGGGAAACTCGACTGTGCGGACAATGGGAGCCCCCACAGAGAATCAGCCCTAGCCCTCTGGAGAAAATGAAGGAACTTCACATACTTACAGCAGGACTATTTCAGACCCCCAGCAATGTAAATAACGGCATAGAGGCTTATCAGTATTTTAAGGTTTAGGCCTTTTGTTAGGCAGCCTCTAGACTGCTAACCTATTTAACCCTGATACCATGTCTCCGCTCCACTCTGGTCCACCTCTGTCTGCTCTGCTCTGGTCTGTCTGCTCACCTCCATGTCCTCTGATTAAGTCTTCCATCTTCCCAGCATCCCTCTCTCTGCCTGGAAGATCTGTCCTTCACTTCCTGTCCAGGTATTGGCCATCAGCCCTTTATTAAAGCCAATCAGATACAATCCTAGATTGTCTTAGGCAGGTGAGGAAAAAGAAATATTTACAAAATATGAGACCAGCAATGGGCCATAGAAATAACAACACTAGGATTCTGACAATATTAGTTCTTTGCTAGTACAGAATTAACAATCGAATGTACAGAGATACCCTGACACACACCGACAATACAATCCTGACAGGGAACACCCAGGCCTCTCTACTAACAGCTGCAAAACAGGGCTGACTCCTGCCTAAGGAAACGCAGAAGTCAGTCTTCAAAATCATATGCCACCATGCCTCCAGGAGCACCATGAGCAGCTGTCACTCCTGCCATTTTAGGCTGTGGGACCACGGGCCATGATCAGCACAGCTCTAGGGAGAGGATGGAGGTTGCCACCACCTCACTCAGTTACTTTGTTTCTGTCCCAGGGAGGAAAGGTACACTCTGGTCCAGTACAGATAGGAAAGGGCACCAACCAGAAGTGATCACCGAAGTACATAATTCAGAAAGAATTAGTATAGAGATATTTCCCCTGGATTGTGCAATCATTTCGGGAATCCAGGCTTTACAAACAGAGCACCAAAAAAATTAAGTAAAATCAACCAAACATAAAACTCCAGCTCCATGGGAATAGAATGCAGTAGTAATGTGCTAATGGGAAGAGGCTGGCGGTGTAACTGAGAGGTCAGGAAACAGGGCTCTCTCTTGGCTTGAGCAAGAGAGCAAAAGAGGGGGAAATGTTCCTCCATCAGCAGTCAGAGCACAAGGAAGGCTCTCATCTGCTCATCAGACCACTCGGACTCCCAAGGAGAGCTTGCCTGCTCGTGCTCCAAAAGACACGACCTCATCATGTAATTCTTGCTATACATATAAAGCCAAGGCATGTGGAAGGGCTTTGTAAGTTACAATGCTTTTCACAAGTGGGTCAGCTCCAGGAACCAATGAAGTGACATTTGTCACAGCCAGATTACCTTCCCATCCTGCCCCTTGAAAAGGGTTTCATTACATTTATTTTGTGTGTGTGTGTATGAGAGAGGGGCAGAGGGTAAAAGATGAGCATTATCATAGCACACACAATGTGGTCACAGGACAACTGGCCGGGGGTCAGTTCTCTTTGCAGTGTGGATCCTAGGAATCGAACTCAGGTCATTAAGCTTGGCATTGAGGGCCACCAAACTGCTTTGCTGGCCCACACCCTGTTTCTTACAAATGAGTGTCATTAAAACAAAAACAAAAATGAAAACAAAAAGCAACAGACCTACTTTTGAAGGGTTTATAGCTCACTTATGGAGTCTAGTCTGTTTTCAACTAAGCTGAAAGGAAAACAAAAAAGCTCCAGAGCTATATCTGACCCCTTCTCCTGCCCTATAAAGGCTGTTATGGGTTGTTTGGTTCCCTTTCTGAAACCCACTTCTTGAAAGCACTGAGGAGCTCTTTGCCACTTCCAAGGTTTCCAGGAATGGCGTAGAAAAGGGTGAATCCCATAAATTATAGCCATTCCTTGGGCTCTGTGGATGGCTCCCACCACCCTGAGTCAGAGGAAAGAGAACTCAGACAGCAGCAGGGGCCAGAGAACCCAACAAGGACAGCTTGACCAACTAAGTAATTCCGGGATCCCACAGCTGAGTACCTACTGGGTGCTCATCTAAAGCTATTAATGGGAAGTACAATAGAGAAGCATGGTGCTGTGTGGTTTCCTCCAGAACCCTGAGCTTCTCCTCTTTTTTATTTTATTTGTGAGCTGGGACATCGTTGTGTTGGGCAATGAAGAGTACAGCACAGGCCAGAGAGTCCAGGAGCTAGAATTAAACACCTGGCTAGAGCTGCAAGCTCGGGTGTTCCCTCCACTTCAGGCTCTGAGGCCTTATCTTGCCCATGGGATTTAAGAGACTGAACACACGATCAATGTTTCTTGTCTCTGCTTCTTCCCATTGCCTGGTTTTGCAAGCGTCAGAGGACCACATGGGAGGTGAAAAACTGGGTTGGAATAGAGAGAGGACAGGCAGGCTGGCAGGCAGGTACCTAGGATGCCGAGACCCTAGGCATCATTTTTAAGGAACAGCGCAGCCGCCAGCCAACTGGAACATGCATGCTCTCAGACTCTGAAAGTCAAGTTGAAATAGAGTATGTGCCGAAGGCCAAGACAGTTTCAGAAGTGAAAAAAAAATCCTCATACATGTCATCTGAGCCCAGTGACCACAACATCTTTTTTGATTAGGGTATTAATTAAGAAAAATAAAAAATCAGAGTCAGGATATGGTTTTCTAACAGCATGGAGCCCAGGCCCCACCCGTGGACTCTCCAGCATCCTGTACAAAGAAAGCATTCCATCATTTTAGCACCTTTCCTCAAGACAATAGGCTACATTGTCCCACCTAAGAATTGTTGGCCCGAAACCACAGAAGTAGAGTCAGCAAGTGTGGATGTGACTGGACACAGGCCCTGGGGACAAAGATGAATGGTTTTCCCAGGCCTGCTATCTGCTGGTCCAGATGCTGAACATAAGGGCTGGTCTTAGAATACATCGCCTCAAAGACTCTCTTCCAGGCATGGTGGAAGCAGAAGACCAACACACACATTTCCGATCTGGCGGGAGGGGGCAGGGCAGCCTCGGAGCCTAGTCTCACTGCTGCTGTAGGAAAAAGGAAGGCTGTTGATGGAGGCCTTGCCTAGTAACCAACTAGCCGAGGTGACCTTTGTACTAGGAAGGCCATCTATCAGTAGCACTTAGATGGCCATGGCTGAGATAATCCCTGAGAAGTGACAAGCCTGCAGAGGACACAGAGTATGCACTAGGAGGAAGAAAGAGGACAGTGACTTTAGAAATGGAACGGGCTGAAAAAAAAAACAAAAAACAAAAAACAAAAGGTTAACTGTTTTTTGCCCAACTCTGCAAGCCAAAATGGACTCGGAGTGTCTCAAAGACATACGCTTTATGGTTTTACAAGAGAACACGGGGTGGTGGATAGAACTGGGTCGGAAGGGTTTGCCTGGTGATGCCCTGTACTGTGTAGATTGTGTGTGGTGAGTGCATATGCTCTCAGAACTTAGAGGACAGGAGAGAAATTGTGATATCCTTGTCTAGACGGATAGTGCTTAGGAGCTTAGGGAGTGACCAGAGGTAAGCACTAGGTGACAGGGACAAGTCTTCCCAGGAGGGGCCCAGGCCATCCTGACCTTAGTGGCAGGGCTCGCTGGCTTCTTTCACTTCCCTGACCTAGAGGCAAGCTATGAAAGCAAGCCGCCTTCAGGGACACAGGAACACAGGTCACTATGAAGCTCTCAAGGTGTAACTCGAGGTCAGGAGCTACTCCTGTCTATCTCTAGTACCCCTAGGACGTCACAAGTTGTTCCAGGAGGAAATCAGATCAGGTGGCCCTGGACCCAGAAGTCCCCTGTGGCTTTGCAACTTAGTGAGTGAAAAGGCCCACTTCCATAAGAGACTCACACCCTCTGGCCCATCTCTAGTAAGGATTTATTTCTTTTTTCCTTTTTCTGTTGAAAATAAAGTTATTTCCATTCAATGCATTCTGATCACAGTTTCTCCTCTGTCATCTCCTCCCGGGTCTTCTCCACCTCCCTATAGCAAGGGTTTGAACTAATATTTGGCATCCAAATTGAGAAGCCCTATAAGGGTAAAATTATCAGCTACTTGACAACTTGGTACTAAAGAATGCAAACACACATAGTTAGTGTTTGCTAAAACAATAATACTTCAGATGTGTTTGTATTATGTCAGAGCTTTGATTAGAATGAAAGACCAGAGAGAGGGGGGAGGGAGAGAGAGAGGGAGAGAGAGAAAGGGAGAGATAGTGGGTAAGAGAGGGAGGTAGGGAGGGAATGAGAGGGAGAAGAGAGAGAGGGGGAGCGAGGGGGAGAGAGACAGAGAGACAGAGACAGAAAGAGAGTGAGAGAGAGGAGAAAAAGAAAAATATGGACTTTGGATGTGCGCTGTCATATGATGAACATGTCTTGAAATCATGCTGACTGAAATGGCCAAATGCAAAATGGCAAATGCTTAATTTCCTTCTCTGAAACATCCCAAATGGGAAAAATTACAGAGAGGGGGCAGGACAAGTGGAGCTGGGGTTACAGTTAGAGAGTAAAGAATTTCTAATTAGAGTGTTGGAAATTTGTAGAAATAGAACTTGGTGCTGGGTGGGTGAGTTCTATAATCTCAGAACTCTAGAGATGTAGGCAAGAGGATCAGGAGTTCAAGGCCAGCCCAGGATACACTGTGAGTTTGAAGCTATGTGAACTATGTGAGCTCCTGCCTTAAAACAGGCTGAATAACTGATCAATTAATGTCATGGGATTGGACCCTTAAAATGGTTGAGGTCCCACATGTTTTACCACCATTAAAACAGCCCAGTTCTCTAGTGTCTATAGATGGTCATGTTAAACAGACATCGCAGAAGGGTCACATTGGATCTGCATATGGAAAAGGACATGTGGTTGTGTGTCCCCCTGGGGCCTGGGTGACATCACTCAGTACTGATTTTTCAGTTCCACAAGAAGCCTTTTCTGAGTACAGAAACTACACGTGATGGCTACAGGCACAATCCTAAACAAAATATTTATACTTCCCCATCTCAGGCTCAGGGGAGATTGCAGAAGGGGGCAGGAAGTACGTAAGAGCCAGATGATAGGGTGAGCTGTGAAATACTATTCTCCAGACACAAACAGAATTATCACTATCACAATAACTAAAGCTACCTACACTCAGATTACATTAGACCCTGCAAGAATAAGTCAGAGCGGTGGGAGGCTCACAGGGCCCCACACTTTAGCTGAGCTGAGCTACAGGCTATTGATTCTGGGAGAACAGAAGGGATAGTGAACCACCCAGGACTTTGTCTCCTTGGATTAAATAAATAGCTGTCCCCTAGAGAGGGTACTCAGAATAGCATCTTTCCTTTACAGAATTTTGGGGACAGGCCTGAGGAAATAGCTTCTACCAGGTGTGTGTGTGTGTGTGTGTGTGTGTGTGTGTGTGTGTGTGTGTGTGTGTGATGTTTAAAGTTATTTCAACAATCTGGAGAGTACTTAGAGGTTAAGAACATTTGCTATTTTTCTATCCTTTTTTTTTTTTTTTTTTTTTTTTTTTTTTTTAGAGGATGCAAGTTCAGTTTTCAGCATCTACCTGGCAGATCACGAACACCTAAAACTCCAGTTCCATGGGACTCCGATGCCATCTTCTGGACCATTTGGGTATTACACACATGTGGCACACATACATACATGCAGGCAAACACTCCTCCACATAAAATAAAGTGTCTCTGTCATTCCACCATTTCCTTGTACTGTCCAGTGTGGCTCACATCATAGCTCTCTCAGGCAGCACTGGCTTAGAGGCTGGCCATCTCTGCCCGGGATTCCTGGTTTACCAAACTCGAGACTTTTCTATTTGTGGCTGCTTACAGTCACTTGCAGCTGCACACAGTTTTTTCTGACTCAGCAACAGAGAACAACTTAAAGGTTGAGCATGATGTACTTCCATGTATCTTGCCCCACAGAATTCCTTGCTATGGAAAATACCCATCCCCAAGGCTCCCTTTCCTTCCTTCCTTCCTTCCTTCCTTCCTTCCTTCCTTCCTTCCATCCTTCCTTCCTTCCATCCTTCCTTCCTTCCTTCCTTCCTTCCTTCCTTCCATCCTTCCTTCCTTCCTTCCATCCTTCCTTCCTTCCTTCCTTCCATCCTTCCTTCCTTCCTTCCATCCTTCCTTCTTTCCTTCCTTCCTTCCTTCCTTCCTTCCTTCCTTCCTTCCATCCTTCCTTCCTTCCTTCCATCCTTCCTTCCTTCCTTCCATCCTTCCTTCCTTCCTTCCATCCTTCCTTCCTTCCTTCCTTCCTTCCTTCCTTCCATCCTTCCTTCCTTCCTTCCTTCCTTCCATCCTTCCTTCCTTCCTTCCATCCTTCCTTCTTTCCTTCCTTCCTTCCTTCCTTTCATCCTTCCTTTCTTCCTTCTTTACTTCTTCCTTTCCTCCCTAACTTCCTTCTTTATTTTTATTGCCACTTTGTGAATTTCCCATTATGCACCCAATCGCATTCACCCCCCCTCCATATACATCCTCTGCCCTTGTAACCCCCCCCCAAGAAAACAAACAAACAAATATCGTTGAGGAAACCATGCTGTGTCACAGTAGTCACACAGTATACCTTGTTGCTCCAAACAGCTTTTCTTGCAGATGTTCATTGAGTCACTGGTCTGGTTAGAAGCCTCTGGCTTCTGCTATACTATGAATGCTGGATCCTCACTGGGACTCCTCTAAGATCATCAACAACAAAAATGACAGAGTCTCAAAAAGCAGGACAGACAGAAGACATGCAGCTCTTTCTGTGTGGGTAGCTTTCAACCTTCCATTCTTGCCTCCTGCCCTACACAGACATCCGTTTATTTGGATAATCTGGCCAGAGACTCCCTAGGGCTTTGTACAACCCTGGGTGGGCCAGGGACTGCAATAAGAGTTTGCTTTTCTCCAAGAAAAAGGAAGGCTGCTCTCCAGCCTTGCAGACCTATCATTTGGCTGATTTCCCACACCCCTTGGGAGCTCTATGAGTCTCAGATGCTAGCCAAGTCCCAGAAGTGGCTGCAATCACTGTTCCTGCCCCACACAGGAGAGATGCTCAGAGGCAAATGTGGACAGGGGCTGCAATAAAACAGATAGTTGGGATGGCTTCTGAAAACTCCTCATGCAGCCTCAGGAATACCACGGCTCACAAGGGATAGCTTCAGGGGAAAGCTACTTACCAACTTCAACATGCTTTTCTTTCTCTTTTGAGGCAGGGTTTCACTGTGTAGCCTTGGTTGGCCTAGAAATCTCTAAGGAAACTAGTTGACCTTGAGACTCTCCCTCCCAAGTGCTGGAATTAAAGGCATATGTTGGCATGCCTCACTTAAGAGATGTTAAGGATGAAACCCAGGGCTTCATGTAGGCTAGGCAAGCACTCTCCCAACTGAGCTACACCCTCGGCTCGGTGAGCTTTCTCTTTTTAAAAAAGTATACTTAAATGCAGTACTTATTCAGTATCTATGGGGTTCTAGTAAACCTCTATTGTTTTCCCACAGATTCCAAACTCTGTGATGTTCAAGTCCATTGAATAAAATGGGGTCTAATTCACATATGACCTGTGCAGATCTTCTTATGCACCCTAAGCTACCTCTAGGTCACTAATAACAGTACCAATGAAATGCAAGTGTTAGGAAAATGGTTGTTTTCATCTAGAGACAGACAAGGAAAAAAATACATCAGGACAAAGACACTTATTTTGAAGTATTTTTGATCCGTGGTTGGTTGAATCCATAGACACATAACTCAGTCATACATAGGGCTGACTATGTCTCCACAAAATAAATCACAAGTGGGCCCAGGTTGCCGACTTTGTATGAAGCTGATGCGAAGAGAGAGGGTTTTCCTCTCAGTAAAATGTTGTCAGGAAGTGACTATGGGCAGACTTCCCATGATTTTTTGAGACAGGTTAGGTGTTGCCATTAGCACGAGCTTCCATCGCCAGGCTGGTCCAGTAGCAGGCTCAGTGGGCTCTGGCCAGGTGAGTGGGCAGATCCTGAATTTGCCTCAACTAGTCCTTGCCCAGAGTTCAGCATTTCCCAGCCCTGAGCCAGAACCACCTCTGTGGCACCAGCTGCCTGTACCTGTCCATATTAGGCAAAGAGACACTTGACCTGCCGGCAGCCTCCCAGCATGACTTCAGACATCTGGAATGTCTGATAGGCTTATCCAAGCAGGAGATAACAGCTGGGTGCTCCCAATTTTACCCTTTCCACTCCTTAACTTCCTCCCCCACTCCCAGCTGCAGGCTACCCGGGTGGCTTCCCTAAGGTGGTGCAGGGGCTACACAGCATGGCGGGATCTATGTGGGGAGGTGGCCCTGAGGCAGCCACAGGCAAGGGTCACATGGGGGAGTACATGGTGTGGTTCACCAAGCCAGGTTGAGGTTCCCCAAATGTATGTACATCCCTTTAAATTTCCATCACGTTGGCTGTCCCCAATCTCTGATAGGGACAGCAGTCCATATGAGTCACTTTCTGCAAGTGTGTTTTTTATGCAAGGTGGACAATACCTACTGGCCTGCAATAATCACCTGTTGTTATAGAGCAAGTCCAGGAAGGTGCTAGAAGGAGTCCTGGACTGGGAGGTGGGGAGTCTAGTCCAGGGAGGTTGAGGTAAGGGTCCTCTGCCCATTGTCCTCTAGGGCATGTCTCTGAGTTCAGGACCCTTTCTTTGCAGCCTGGTCCTAAAAGCAGGAGGCCTTTTCTCCCACGTCTTCCTCCCACCCATCTCTCTGTCCGTCCATCCATTCATCTATTTATCCATCCAACCTACTCTCTTAGGCTCCTCCTGTGCCCTCCCCCTTTCTTTTCCACTACACAACCAATGTCTCTCTCTACATTGGCTTTCTTCTGTCTTCAGCTCTACAAGTCAGACTTCTACTTACCCGGCAAATGCCCGTACCATTCACCCCCTTTCAGGAAGAATTTCCAGACTATCCCAGGCCCCAGCCAGTTGGTCCTTTGTTTTCCCATATTCCTGCATACTGGGGTGCACACCCCTCTCGCAGCACTTGCGCTCTTAATGATTGTGAGGGTGTTTGCTGATTATTAACTATGCAGCAGGCAGCCTTCAAGGACTCCACAGGAAGTCTACATTTAACCCCAACAGTTCCTCTACGGAGTAGACACACTACTAATCATATCTGGCGGAGAAAAGCAGAGATAGTGAAGCAGCCTACAGAGCTATGGAAAGATTTATAGGTACCTAGATAAGCCTTGGTGCACAGCATTAGCTCAATAACACTTGTCTTGTGAATTATTAAACATGTAGGTGAATAAGGAAGTAATTACACTCCTGTATCCATTATATAAAGCTCAGGTGAGAACATTTTCTTTTTTAATGACAAAATCTCATGTAGTCCAAACTCACCCTGAATTTCTGGTCCTCCTGCCTCTACCTCCCTAGTACTAGGATTACAGGCATAGGCAACCACACATAACTTGAGAACTCTTCTTTTTTTATATAATAATAATTATTATTATTATAATTATTATCATGGGAAGGGGTGCATATGGAATGTGTGTGGAGGTCAGAAGATATCTTTGTGGAAGTTTCAACCACTTTCACATGGGTTTTGGGAACTGAACTCAGGTTGCCACACTTGCATAACAAGTCTTTATGCACTGACCCAACCCAGCATCTCCTGCAGTGTTTTTTCATTTGACAGTGTCTTTTGTAGCTCAGGCTGGCTTCGAACACTGTATAGAAGGTAGATTAACACCTTCTTAACCCTCTTTTCTGTTGGGTGCCTAGCTACAAGCACTTGCTTCTGGGGGAAAACCAAAAGAACCCAACCCTAGCCTGCTACTCACTGGCTTCCCCAAGACAGCTTTGGCTCTCAGCTGCCCACGCCCAGTTCCCCGAGAATCACCCACCAGATGAAGAGAACACTATTCTCTTCAGCTGTTCCCAGCATTACATAGGTGCATGGACTTGGTGGTGTGACAACTCCATACCAAATTAAATACTGCAAACTCATCTTGGGCCTGGCATAGGACCTACCCACCTGGATGTCACATCTGAGCCAGGTGTGGCCCTAGTGCCAAGGTGGTATCAATCGCAATAGAGTTCATATGGTTTGATCTTTGGCTCACCCCATTCTTAACCAGAGCCAAACCCAGGAAGCAAATTATGGCGTGCCTAATGAAACCCTCATAAATATTAATAGCTCACAAACAACGATCTCAGGTGAAATTATGCAATGCATACGGTGGGTGTCAGTGCTCGGGAGACCTGCTAGGTCACTGTCTACTGCTGCTCTTCTCCTTCTAACAGATTTTGGCCCCCCTGCCACTGCTACCAGCACGTGCAGGCCTGTGTGGCTAGAGGTTTGGAAGCAACCACGGTGCTTAGCACCTGGAGTTGGGAGGGCTAATAAGCCCCGATCAACTCCAGATGATATTGGATTATGTTCCTCCCGATACAGAGAAGGGGTCCAGACAAATTGCATTTGTTCCCACTCATGCCTGTGGCTAACTGGGAGCTTTAATTAAGCCCAGCATTCAACACACCTGCATTATCTGGAATTGTATTTCTGATCAACCACATGTTTGCTAAGGTCTAGTATTTCTTATCTGGATGATGCTAAGCATAAACTATTATGTCAAAGAAAACAAACACTCTGTATGAACAAGTCAGTGTCTGTCACGTAGGAGGGCAGGCGGGACCCATCTCTTGTGGTTTGGCTTGACTCATGAGAAGAACAGCAGCACAGCCTCTTGGAGCTGAGCATCCCATCACCCATGACTGAGTCTGGGGTGGGAGGGCCTAAGCAGAAATAAAGTAACCAATAAAAGTGGAAAACACCCGTGCTTGTCTGCACTCCCACAGTCCTGGGAAACAGCTCCACCTTCTTGTCAACCATTCGACGCTTGGAAGGGGATTGTCAATTACAGTAACCAGCTTTCCTGGATTGGATTATTATGAATCCAGAGGTGGGCCACTCAAAAACTCACTGTTGAACTGCGAGAGAAAGATGTGCCTTTTGGATCACAGACCTGTCGAGATGGGACTCGGACATCTCAAGAGGAGAGAAACTGATCACAGCATAGGGAAAGGGAGTGAAATATCCAGTGTGAATGGAAGGGGAGAGGATGGACCATCCCGTCTCCATGACTGAGTGTTTTTCCTGCTGGCCTGACTGGTCAGAGCTGGGTCTCCGAGCTCACAGTCTTAGTGTAGTTATCCAAGGCATTTCCAGACTCTTCTGCACCTCAGCACAGGCAGTTTTTGTAAGACGGGCTCTCGAAAACCGGAAAGCCCCCATTTTTCCTCACAAACCAGGCATAACAAGTCCTGGAGCTCTGAGCCACTCTGAATAGCACCACTAAGTAAAGATGCTCTCATTTCCTTTGTACCTAAAGTACCCACTGGGATCTGACAGCCACAAGGCGCAAGGACTCTGCTGCTTCAGGCCACTAGAACTTATAAAATAGGACTGGCCCAACAGGCCAGGCCACTCTCCGACTGCTGATTTTCTCAGAGCCAGCCGTGGTGGTGTGCACCAGCACACTTGGCAATGAAGATATGGATGCAGACAATCAGCAGTTCTTGGGCTACATGAGACCCTGTCTCAAAACAAAAGACACCATGTTGACCAGTGTTCCTCCCATGTCATGCTGGCTGACTCCCTCAGAAGTCACCTTTGGACCAGCCACCCAGGCAATGCCACTTCCTAATGAAACCGTTCTGCCAGACGGCTGTGATCCTAGCACTGAAGCAAAGGGGTTGACATGAGTTCCAAGCCACCTGAGACAACGGTTCTAAAAGTCCTCCATGAGAGCGCGTGTGTCAAATAGTAACCATACCACTTCTATGGTATCCTCCTTGGGGATGCAGGGACCATACACAGGGTCACTTTTTTAAAAAAAAGCCATCATATACAGTGACTAAAAAAGGTAACTTTAATGCTCCCCTGGCCCAATTCCCAGGAAGCCATGGACCAGGAAATTACAACTCTAAAGGGAGGCATTGGCGGCAGTAGCACTGGGGTGTCTGTCTTCTCCCCTTTCCTTTGCTATCCGGGTATCCTCTGCTTGAGGCTAGAGCACAGCAAGTTATTGGAGAAAAATGGGGTCAGGGGAAAGGGGCAGCCCCACTTCTTAAAGCTGAAGCACACATGGATTTTAGGACAGTCAGAATCCTTTCTGTCCTCTACACACTGGTGCGCCAGGCTCGGGAGCTTGGCAGCTGCCTCCCTGGGGCAGTGGAAAGCAGCCGTATCCCACGGTGGCCTCAGCCACCCCCCCTCACCAAAACAAAAACACAACAGGCTCCATTGCCATGGTGAGTTCAATCCGCTTGTCCTGGGATTGGCACAGAAGAGAATTCCATGGGCTCTGCTGAACTACCTCCCGAGAGGTCTAAATGCTGTGCACCCAACATTCACCTAAACACACAGCCTGAACCTGGACCAGCAATAGTTCTCCAGGGCCAGCAATGAATACCAGCTTTAGCAGCCTGTCAGGTGCTGGCATGTCAGAGCTGTGATGCTCTGGGCCCCAGGGTGACTGATGTTGCCAACAATAGACCACAGGGGACACAACCAGTATATGGAGAATTAACCACAAGTGTGCTCCTCCTGAGCAGGGATTCAGATCCTGGAGAAAGGTAAAGAGATATTAAGAAAAGACCAGAGGACTATCTCCCATTCCTAACTCTCCCTATCAGAGAGTCGGGCTGGGGAGATGGTCTGGTGAATACAAAGCTTGATATATGGACAGAAGATCTGAGCTCCAACTCCTAGAACCCATATAAAAATCCAGACGTAGAGACAGACACCTGTAAGCCCAGCATTGAGGGGACAGAGACGGGTGGATCCTAGGGGATTACTGGCTATCCAGGCTAGCTGAGAAGGCACAGGGGAAGATCCTGCCCTAAAGGAACAATGTGGAGAGCAGTAGGAAAAGATACCTGAAGTTGACCCCTGGCCTCCTCATCTGCACACACAGGCAAGTGCACCCACCCCTTCCCACTCGCCACACAACAAAAACGCACAGGAGTCATCCCAGAGTGTTTGCTCTTGGCAGAGAACTAAATGGCACGCAGGTAATGCGGTGCCTGAGCCGTGGAATCAGACAGAGCCAATGAGCATGCCTTCTAGAAGTTTGAACCCAGATAAAAACAATTGCTTTCTCTATCCAAACATCTATCTCTCCAAAGCTGTCCAAAGACCGATTGCAGGTGTTCACTGGGCTCACAGACAAAAGATACCTTGTATACAGAAGTTGCTCAATAAACAGCAGGGGCCCACAGGAGGTAAGCAGGGTTGTAGAGATGGGAAAGTAGTGAGTAGGTAACAGTTGCTTCACTCCCTCCATTTTACTTTGGTCCCCCCCCCCTTGGGGATGGTACAAAGGGCTAGTTGTGGTCAGGACAGTAGGATTGGCACTAAGGCAGTCTTTCTAGACAAAGGGAATCTTCCCCTGAGAACCACAACAGACACCCATAAGCACACCTATACATCTCTTAAAAACCTCAGAATGGCAAGAACAGTCACTCCCTGTCCCACAGGGTGAGGAGTGTCCAAAGGGTCCCCTTTACCTTAGTGTTCGAGCAGGCTTTTCCTCGCTTGTATTCCTTATGGGAGCCACGCTTATCCAGTTTGTGCCACAGGGCTTTGGCCTTCCAGGTGTTCACTTTGGACTTGAGCTGGGAGTAGAAGTTTCTATGGTCCAGCGGATCTAGGTCCAGGAGGCAGGTGAGGATGTTGAAGGCCTGGAGGGTCCCTTTGCACGTGGTAGCTTGCACAAAGTTCTCGAAGACCTGGCTGGCCTGCGCCTGCTTCTCATCCTCGTTCTCTCCCATGGTTCCGGAGCTGTGTGGAACAGTGACGCGGAGGGGTCAGCAGGAGTCAGCATAAAGTGCTGGGTAAATCACACCTGCGAAGGAAGCCATCGACAGGTGAACCTTATATCCTTAAAGGGACTAAAGGGCAGAACTCCATCCCTCATGTTTATCACTCCACATGGACCATATTTGGAGATGGTCCAAAGTACCTTCTAGCCTTGCTGGCAACCTTTCTCCTCAGCTCCAACTCCCTTTCTTGGCTGGAGAACTGCAGATTGCACAAAGCTATATAAATACACTCCGGAGAATGTCAACAGGAGCTAGGCAATCGCATAGTCAGATGGCTCTGGAAACAGTGAGTAAGAGAATGAAAAGGCCAGAAAGGATTTATGCCCTGTGGTTAAACCTACCATTCTTCATGCTGCGAATTGATTAACATAAATTCTCCATACCTATAATTATGTCAGTGCATAGGTAAACAAACAACCATGGCCCATCTTCCTCCAAGGCTCCATGATCATCTTTATTGATTAGCCTGGGATAGGACTTTCCCCTACACAGATGCCAAAAGGCAACCACTCAGCACTCCTGTTTCTGGAATGTGCCGGAAGCACACCGTCTACCTCAGTCAGACAACCAGAAGACAGACTTACATGGCCTTCTCTCTAGCAAAAGGAGCCCAATTCTGTGCAAGACCAAGCAGGAAACTGTTTAAACAAGCAAGAAGGGGAAACTCAATGGGGTGTTCATTCACAGTGCTGATATAGCTTGCTTGGGTTTGGGGCATCCCCCCCCTTGAGCCCTCTCTGTCTCTGTCTCTGTCTTTCTCTCTGTCTCTCTCTCTGTCTCTCTCTCTCTCCTTCCCTCCTTTCCTCCCCCCACCTCTCTCTGCACCTTTCTAACCTCAAGCATTTTTTAGTAAAATCATTTCAACTTTAAAGTAATGAAAAAAAAAGAAAAGCCACTTGCCTGAGGCAAAGCTATGTTTTGTCCTCAAAATGAATGGAGAGTAGCTCAGCCAGCATGGGGGGTTTGGGCTAGCCCATCTGTTGGGGTTCTGAGGAGCCGAGCAATGGGAGAATGGACTATTCGCAGAGTAAAAGGCCCCCAGGCGTCGTCACACCAGCCAGCCAGATGGGATCATTCATGGAGGGCACATCTGGATTGGAGGTTGGTTTCAAACTACCCAGAGCAGTCAGGAGGCTGTGTATCTTTTGCCTTAATCTCTCATTTATCTGCAACAGTTTTTGGTGCCTTGGCTGGCGTCAGCATCACCCTGGGTGCTGGGACAGAGATGGTTGATACAGAGACAGAACCCATCTGGGGAAGAGAACAGAAGAGTGGGAAGAGTATGGGGTGCTCAGAGAGGCAGGTGTCCCATTGGGCCTGGAGAAGCCCCCTGGGGATGCCATGGAGACACCGTTCAGGGGCTTGAGTCTAGAAAGGTGGGTACAGTTACAGCAACAGCAAAGTCAAGGCATTAGCAGTGCAAGCTCTCAGCAAAAGTGGCAGGTTGGGGGTTCTGAGACACATCATGGGGTGTCCCTCCAGGACAAGGGTCACGTGGGAGCCTGTCCTCCCCTACTGCCCACTGTGCCCAGCGCCGTTCTCACACGGAGATTAACTCCCATGCCTGTGCAAGGTCTTACCAGTTTGCATGCATTGACCAGGCCCATCCTCCAGGAGGGCCCACCTGGCTACCCAGATCCATGCCACCCAAGAAGATACAGAGATGGAGAGGGCTGGCAACACTGGTGCCCGCCCCTTGTGCTCCCTCAGCTCCTCTAAGATCCCCAGCACTTGCTTGGCATCTCTGGCATCAACACTGTGGTCTTCCATGTCTCATCTTTCTCTACTTGTCACACTGGCCACCCAGAAAGCATCAACAGAAAGCAGGACTCATCTTGGTCTCTGGGTGCCTGCACATTTCCAGACTCTCTATCTTTGGAACCAGAGCAGTGTGGCATTGACTGTGGAGGGGAGCTGGAAGACAAGCTCCCTCCCAGAATTCTAATGCAACCCCACAATCTCTCCTGAGGATGGGGTGGTGGTAGCACTGGAGTTACAGGATCAAGGGTGCAAAGCCCTCTCACTGCCCCATGACCTCACACAAGCCACTCAGGCCCCGGGCACATGTGTGACTGTGTGTAAAGCATGTGATGCCTACTGCATCCAAGTCCACTTTTCACTCCCAACTTCTCGTCTAGAAGTTAAACTTGCATACCATTGGCAAGTATCGAGCCAGATCTGTCTCCCAGATGCCAATTTACAAACTGGAAGAACTTGTCTCCTCCTGAAACCACTTAAATCCTGTACTTCAGTATAGGACAAGCAGAGGCAGTGCTGGGGGTCTGGGGGTGTGAGAATTCCCAGAACTGTCTCTTATCTAGGGTATGATAAGGAAAAGGGAGGTAAAGAGCCCATGGAGGAGTTAAGTTTGGCCTTGGACACAAACCTTACAGTACCAGCTTGAACATGCCTCCCCAGATCTAAACAGTTTCCACTTCTTAAAAGACTGCATGGCCAAGCCACACCAGTTTGTGGTGGCATTGTCACTTGGTGGGTATCCATTTTTGTGGGAACATCAGATCATTTATTTAGTTGGGAAAACAGTGCTTGCTGACTGTGTGATATGAGACAAGTCATTTTAGTTGGTCACCTCAGTTTTCTCATCTGTAAAATGAAGACAATACTTCTCACAACATAGAGTTTACAAGAGAGAAGAGCAATCAGGATTGGGATGTACTTAGTGTTTATTGACCTTGTAATTAGCACTAGTCTTTCAATGGCTCAAACATCAACTCAAAAGAAGCAGACTTCATGGCTTACTTAGACTGGCTCCCCAAAGCATTTGCCTAGCATGCCCAGATGCCGGGTTTGAGTCCCAGAACTAACCAAACAAACACAAAACAGACAAACAAACAAAAACAAACTCCAAAAAACAAAAGTCCCAAACCCTGCTAGACTATTTTCCTAAGTCAAGAACTTATATATACCTTAAAACTATTGGACAAAGTACATCCCAGTAATATCAGCTCTTGAGAGGCAGAAGTATGTCACATGTGTTAGGCCAGCCTGGGCTACATAGAAAGACCCTATCTTAGACAAAAACAAAGTCAAGAACATCAATTCAGAAGATTTGGGTCTGAGCTCACTTCTTAGTCATATAGTTCTGAACAAATCACCAAACTCGTGAGTTTTAAGTTCCCTGTCTGTCAAGGGGGAATCTCACCCAGGGAGTCTTGAAAGTGAGTTGGTAACACAGAGGGCCCACAGGCAGTGTTGGTCAGGGACATGGTGAGTCTGAGCTTTAAGCTTCCTTTTCTTAGAGACTTGTGGGGTTCATGACCTTTGGAGAGCACTCTTCCCAGCTCCAAACGACAAAGGCTAAAACGGTGAAAGCTGAGCTGCGCACGGTGGGCCAAGCCTGCAGGCCCACTGTTCTCCTGGTAAAAGCGGAGCGATTGGGCGGGAGTTCAAGGTAATCCGCAGCTACCGAGTAAGTTCCAGATTGGCCTGGGCTCCGTGAGGCCACTCAAAAACAAGAAGAATACATCAATCAGAAGCTCCCGGGTAGCTGGTTCTTGGTCGTCTGCCTTTTTAACCACCGCCCAGATGTTGCCTCGCTAGAGGTTGAGATGCAATACAAATAGAACCGACTAGCTAGAAATATGCAGGGTTTTGCATTTTTTTTTTTTTTTCTGGGAAGAAACAAGATGTGATGTGTCGCTTCCAAGAATAGCCTGAAGTAGTTTGGGCTTTGTTGACGGAGTCCCTTCTTTGTGGTTTTCCAGCTTCCCTGCCTATGTGACTTCATGAGTCACAAAGACATTCCCTTCCCTGCCTCTGACCATCAAAAATGAACATTCAGAGCCCTGGATTGCAGGTGACAGTTTAGTCATGAACTCAGCTCACAGCATCTTGCTCAGGGCAAGGTTTCATAGAGACCCTGAGCGCCTTCTCAATAGAGGTGGTGGGGACTCCTGAGCCAAGGCTGGCCTGTGTGTTCGTATTTAGAACTCCACTCCCGTGTGTTCTCTGAGCCTCACCACCTAACTCACGGTGAGTATTACTGTATGACAGTGTCTTGGAGGAAAAGGTGGCACTCCTGAAAACTTCTGGAGGCTGGGGGAGGGACATGGGTAGCCATGTCCAGGAGAGACACTCAACCTTCTACTGTATCTTTGGGCTTCACATGAAAGATCTGTTTTGAGGTCACTGGAACCTAAGAACAAAATCCTCATGTGGCTTTCATGCCAACCTGCCCTCCCCATCTCTCGGTTCTGCTGCAGAACTGGGTCTGGGAGGAGGTGTGTCTCAGCAATGACAAGGGTGTAGCCTATAGTCGGTGTAGATAAGAGAAGACTGCCAACCCAATTCGCTTCACCACAGCTACCTAAATCTCTAAGCTGGAGCAAAATCCAGCCAGGGAAACACTTCTCACTGGGCTAGGCTTCTGTGGAGCCCAGCAAAGACAGAAATCCCTAGTCCACAGCTTGCCTGAAATCTTAACCTCCCAAGGCCCTCCATCTGTCAGGGTACTATGGGCCAACATGAGCCAGGAGCAACTCCAAGCCAGACCTGGCAGCACAGGTCTATACATCTAGTTATTAGAAGCTAAGGCAGGAGGTGGCAGTTTCTGAAGTCCATTTGGGCTATAGAGTTAGTTCATGGCCAGCTTGGGCAGTTTAGTAAGACCCTGTCTTCAGGTGAAAAGAGAAATGGGGAGCTAGCTTGGTGAAAGAACTTTCTTGCAAGAGTAAGGGCCTGGATTCAGCTCCAGTTCTGGGGATGGGGAGGAACCGAGCTAGAAAGGGAAGGAAGGGCCATCCATGTCTCTGTGTCCATCAGCCACCTCTGTCTTAGTCACTTCTACAGGAGAATGTCCACCACCTCCTAGGTCTCCCAGCTGTGCCCTGGCCTCAGAGATCTCAGTTTGTCCCAGAGAGAGGCACTGTCTAGCCAAAGCTCTCCTTGCTCCCTGGTGTCTACCTAGAGCTCACTCATAGGAGGCAGAAGCCCTTACTAACCCTGCTGGGAACCTCTCTAGGAAGGGATCATGGGAAAGACACCCAAGGGTGTACTGTGACATTACCAACAGACCCATGGCTGCAGTGGGGCTGTCACCCCTTGCCCTAGGTGAGCTCTGGAGGACATTCCAGTCCACTGAAATCTTGCCCTTCCTTTCCCGTTCCTGCCTTACGATCCTGGCCACTTACTTGTTCTGGGTCTTCCAGCCCCCTTCCTCCCTCTTCAGTGGTGCCTGTGGTCAGGTTTGAAGTAGCCTCACACTTCACCACTCCCTGGCCTCCAACCTCAACTCTCTTGAGCCACACACAGTGCCAGGTACCAGGATGACCCATGGAGTCAGTCCCCCAGTCCACACCTTCTAGGGTCTTACTACGTATGTCCTGTGTCAGGAGATAACCACACCGGAGGTGGCAAGAAGAAGGAACAACAACTAGCCAGAAATATCTGAGGTCACTGTCTGCCAGGTACCTTCACCCAGGAGTCCTGGCAATCAACCTGTATGTTGTGCTCCCCCTGACCTCCCTCTCATTAAAAAAAAAAAAAACGAGCTCATCTCAAACATGTCCATGTCTATATAACTTTGTCATTTGTGGTAGCTATTTAACGTGTATTTATGTATCTGTGGGAGTGTGTATATCTATGAACATGTGTGTGTGTGTGTGTGTGTGTGTGTGTGTGTGTGAGAGAGAGAGAGAGAGAGAGAGAGAGAGAGAGAGAGAGAGAGATTGATTGATTCTTCCACAAGAACCTCTTTTTTAGGGCCTCCTAAGAAAATCCCCAAGTGAGGGGGATTAAGCCTCTTGACCCCTGCCAGGGTACTGAAGGCAACCCAAACCCATTCACATCCATATCGTCAGTCAATTTCCTGTGATTGACGGGGAAAATGGAGGTTCCAGGATAAGTAGCCTCATGAGAGCCTCAGGGGCAGATATAGAGCAGGCTGTGAGAGGAACCCAGCCCCGTTTCACAGTGTCACCCACACTCTCGGCCGCCATGGATGAATGCCATGTAACGGAAATAGCATGTGTACTTGCTTATGTTTTACCAACCAGCCCCTAATTACACTGGTTAAATGGTGTAGCCCGTGATGTTCTTGGGCACAGCTACGTAAGTTATAGCATCCTGAACAAGGAAGGATTAGTGAGTCTATCAAGTTCCCAAATTTTCAAGTAACTTCCTCCTGTTGATGTGCCCCAAATTCATCTGTCTTATTTAGCATAAGGGGTGGCCCCCTGCATCTCGCTTCCCCCAGTTATGCTCAGCTCAGGGTACCTATCAGGTCTCAGCCATCAGTGCCCACCAGGGTCACCAGAAAAAGAAGTGCAGTCCTGCACGAAGCTCTGCTTGTAAAAGAATTAGTGAGTCTCAAATCCCAACAAGGGAAGTTCCCTCCCAGCACAACTACTTCCTGGACCACAAAGCCCCTAAGGCCAGCGTGGCAGGGCCCCTTCCAAAGAGTCACATCCTTAGCCAGTCATGGTAGTTCATACCTGCAATGACTATACTCCAAATGCTAAGGGAGGAGGTTTCCACAAGTTCAAAGCCAGCTTCAGCTACATAGGGAGTTCTAGACCAGATGGAGCTATATAAGGAGATACTTTCTCAAATAGTAAAATACTATTCTCATTATATAGAATATATTTCTCAAATAGTAAAATACTTTCTCAAATAGTCTAAAAACTAACAATAACATCAACAACAGTAAAAACCCAGAGGGTCATGTTCTTCTGTGGCAGCATGGAATCAAAATGAGGATGCAGTTCACATCTGATATGATCTCCTCCAGTGGAAACCCATACATTTGGTCAGCCAAATAACAGACATCCCACAGCACACAGAGTCCACCTGTGCTACCAACACTTGGCATGCTGTTCTGCAGGTCTGTTGGCTGGTGACCATACATTGGGATCTCCCAGGAAAACTGTGAACCCAACCATCTAGATTACTAAAGCCTTGCTTGCTTGTCTCAAGGTGGAAAATGGGAGGCACCACAGCAAGTAAGTTCAGGGACAGAGGGAGAGTGTGGTTGGGCATGGCAGGGCATGCCTTTAATACCAGCAGCTGGGAGGCTGACAAGGGAGAGTCGTGCTCGAAGACAAGACTAGGCTACTTAACAAGGCTTGCAAGAAAACCTAAAAAGCAACCACAAAGGAAGTTATGTCTGTCACGTGTACATAATAAAGCCATCACTCCACAGAACATCTGGTGTGTGCTTACAGGACCCTAGCAGTGAATCTACCATGGAAATCTGTGTTTTTAGATAGACAGCAGATACATCCTATGGCAAGAAAGTTCAGAGACAGAAAGTAGAATGGAGTTGAGTATGGCGGGACATCCCTGTAACCCATAATCCTAGCACTCGAGAGGCAGGAGGATCTTGTTTCAAGGCCTGCCTTCAAGACCTATCTCAAAACAAAACAAAAAGCAACCAAACTAAAACAGAATAGAGGTTTTTCAGGGTCTGAGGGAGAAGAGATGTGAAGCTCTTAAGACACAGCATTTTGGTGTGGCCAATGATGATGCTTTGTGAATGAATGGTAGTGACAACTAGACCATGATGTGAATGTCCTCTGTGCCAACTGTACACTTACACACAGTTGAAATGGTAAGTTCAGGGTTACATATACATCACCACAGAAACAACAAACAATGAAGTCCATACAAGACAAAACCACAAAGACCACCACCCAAGAGTGGAGGCGCCATGGCCAGGGTGGAGAATGGGTAGCATCATTTACAGTGAAGTCCTTTTTTAAAACCATAGCAAACAAAACAAACTATTACACTAATGGAGGAAATACACTGGTCTTATTGAGTGAGATGCTATGATTTTAAACTTATTTTCTAAGTTATCTAGGTCTCTCTCATTCTTCCCTTCACATCTCATCTCAGCCCAAGAAGCTTCTGGAAGCTCACCTCTACCAAATTTCTATTGTTATCTTTTGTCCTTCTTCCAGGGGATCTCATGCTAAGATACTTCTTCCCATTTGCCACGCCTGAAATTTTCAATACTCCAGGGAAAATGGGGCTCGGGATCCTCTGTGTTAGTTTCCAAAGCCACCACAGGTCACCCTAGTCCAATCTCCTAGTCCCTGTGTTTCCTGTATAGTACCGTTGAGGCCTGCTCCACTACGCAGGAACCACTCATGCACGCATGAGTCGAATCCTGAAAGCAGCTGGATCAACCCAGAGCTGTACAGTTTCCAGTGTGTGCAAACAGAAGCAGTGTTATTGCAGCTCTGTCCCTGGACTAAGGTTCAACATATTTTTCATTGACTAGCAACCACTTTAGAGATACTACCTCTGGGTTCTCTGGATTCATTAGAATCTAAATATCATGCAAGGAAGCTTCTCATTCATAAGACATGATGTGGGCTCTATCACATGCCAGACTTTGCCACTCTTGGGTGGGCAGCAGCCCTGAGTACATCTTCAAGCTGTAACTCTTGTCCTTCCAGCCTCCTCTTCTCCAGACACATCTCACCCCAGGGTCTTCCCCAAATGAGTTGGGAACTTCCCACAGTTTCCACAGTACCCCATATCCATCTTGACTGCAGTCAGTTACCACGTTGACGTGTTTTACTCCCTGCTTCTAGCACCCAGCATAAGGCCCTCTCTACACAGTTTGTTGCACAGGAATGAAAGGGTGAGTGAGCACTCTCTGGGAAGATGATTGTTGGCATTTAATGAGCATCAGTGAAGTCACAGGCCATGTGTTAGGAACTTCAATGTGTGCCGAAGTAGTTAATTATTGTAACAAAGTATGGCATTGTTAGCTACTCAAGCCCATTTTTCAAAGGATTGAAAGTCAGCAGCTTACTGAAGGTCACAGGGCCTGAGTCAGCAAGCTTTCATTGGAGGCCCCATAGCCAAGTTCAAAACCATGTTCATGGGCACTATTCCCATAATGCTCCTACACAAAGCACGTGGAGCCACAGGTACTCAGACTACCTTGCCCACTAAGTCAAAGACGGGCTTTCCTGTAGACCTAGGATGCATAGTACTCTATGGTGCTCCCGCACATCCTTCCTTATCAACTCTAATATGCCAGGATCTGAGGTAAGGAGATCTCAATGAAGATTCAAGAGGACAGTGACTAACACATCCATAAACATTCAGTTGAGAGGTGACAGTTTAGTGATGGTGGGCATGGCAAAAATAAGCTATTTGATCTCCAGCCTGGTGGCTCCTTCTTCCCAGGCTGTTCCTTGCAGGGTGGTAACCAGGTACACCCTTAAGGAGCATTAGAGGACAGGACTTACAGCACTTAGAAGACTGACCTATAAGTGCCCCCACTTTACCCCAAGATCCTGTTTGCTTTTCTTTCCTTCCCAGATCACCATGGGCCTGGGAACTGCATGGTAAGGTAGTTTAAAGTCATAGAGAGAAAGAAGTCAGCTCCTTTCGGATGCCCACTTGGGAAAAAATAAAAAACAAACCCTTTATGACCATAATATGTTTTAGTCTTTATATGTATAAAAACAAACAAACAAACAAACAAACAAAGCAAACTTGTAATTTTGAAGCCGTTGAACATAGGGGTTTGTCTGTCAGGCAGAAATCGATATCTTAATAAATACAATAGGTGTCAAGGGGCATGCTAAATTTGGCCTGTGTCGTAAGCTAGCATTCCCTCCAACAAGAATGCAGACTGTGTGGGAACCTACACCCCTCTTATGCCACCATGTGCTGGCATGCTTTGAATCTGAAATGTTCCCACTGGCTTGTGGCTTGAGTGTGTGTTCCTTAAGTGTGCTATTTTAGGATTCTGTAGAACACTGAAGAGTGGGGGCCTGGTTGATAGAAGAAAGTCACCAAGAGTGAGTCTTTGAAGGTTATTCCCAGACTCTGATCCTGCTCTTTCTGCTTCCTGATCCTCTATGATGTGAATGCCATGGCCACATGGTCTCACCAACCATAGACAAAGTCTTTCATCCTCTCTGTCTCTCCACTTCTCAAGTATAAGCTACGACAAAACCTTCTGAAGGGGCTAGAGAGATGGCGCAGGAGTTAAGAGCACCAAATACTCTTCCAGAAGAGCTGGGTTCAGTTCCCAGCACTCACATGACAACTCACAACTCCAACATCTGACACCTTCACATAGACATACATGTGTGAAACAGGCAAAACCAAACCAAACCAAAACCCACCAATGTATATATAAATAAAAATAAATTATTTAAAAAAAAACCTTTTGAGATCATGAAACCAAAATGAATCTCTCCTCTCTTGAATTGGTTTTGCTGGGTATGTTTTGTCACAGAGATATTAAAAGAGATAATTTGCCTGTGAACCACAATTGTAATCCATATGGTAAAGTATCCCTAAAAGGGCAACAGTGACACTCCTGTGTTAGCAGTAACCAACATAAGGGACATAAGTAACCAACATAAGGGACATAAGGCCAGCTCAGTATGAGGGAAATTATGCCTGGTACTAGAAATCTAACCAACTATCTGGGGCTAGTGAGAACATGGCTCTTAGGAGGAGCCTACCACCGCCACTTTACTTAATTGATTTAATTCCTAACTACGTTCTCGAACGTATCCTTACATCCACAGGTAAGTGCGGCCCTCACTCCTCAGCAAAGAAGCTTCGTTCTGCAGCAGACAGAGACCATCCCAGAAAACCACAAGTCAAAATGCAGAGATCAACAGATTACCGGCTCTCTAGCCATGACGAATATACCTACAACACAACTCTTACACCCCAGGTTCATTGACCATCTTGGAAAACAGAGTGGGAAGACTGTAAGAGCCAGAGGACCAAGAAATCGGCTATGAGACTGTGTCTCTTAGAAATGACAGGGAAGCTACAGTCGATACCTCAACAACACGTCTGCCTAAACAAGACCTGAACAATTTCAACACCAGTAGACATGCTACTACGGAAGGAGGAAATTTCACAGGATCTCACCCCAACACATAAGAACTATAGGCAGGTAATGTCTGTGGAATGAAGAGGAATTAGTATTCTCCATGGATGAGCCTCTAACTCCTTCCCTAATAACATGTGGCCAGCTCTGAAGTCACAGACACAAAAGCAATATCAAATGGGTCCAGTGAGTTGTATTTCTATATTTATGCATATTTATATGCACAATAATAATCAAGAAAAAGAGACTACATTTGAGGGGGAGGAGGGGCATGGGAGAGGTTAGTGGGAGGGATGGGTGGGGCATGGGCAGGGTATGGGGGCATGGGAGGGAAGGGGTTAGTGAGGGGTGTATGGGAGGGGCATGGGAGGGGCCATCAGTTTCAGTGATGGCCCCCCCATGGCCTTACAAGTCTGTGTTATGGGGTCAAATGAAATGGGGTCTCTGAGTCACTCAACTCACTCTCGAGCAAGTCACAAACAACCCCGAATTCCTGTGAAAATGAAGAGACTTCTTGCAGGGTCTGGTTTCCCTGCCTTGCCTGGTACATGTCAGTGTAGACATCAGGCTTGGGAATGTCTCTCTCCTCCAGAGACCAGGCATTTTTTTTTCAAAGGCCTGGGGGCAGCCTTTCTGTGGCTGGTAGAGTCTTTCTATTCAGGGTGAATCTGTACATTTGGCTTGCTGAAGTTAGGCCCTGGGAATGAGACGCCCCATCCTCGGTTTGAAGGAGTGTGGGGATGCTGGAGAAGAGAATCAGATACCTGCCCCTGTTCACAGAGTGTGCGGCGCCACGTTTAGATGTGTTGGGGTGACCACAGGCTCCCTCTGCTCTGTCACTGACTCTTGGCATCTGATGGTCTATCCTACCAAGCTCCCGCATTTAGAAGAGCATATACCTCTTCACTCAGTCTCCCACCTCCTCCAAAGATTCATGGGCACACGGTTTGGGTTGCCTTCCGAGTTGTGAATTTATCATTAGACAGTCCCCCAACTGTCGCCAACTCAATCGTTGTTAGACTTAACCTTCCTTTCCCTGGAGAGACCAAATTATATCCTGTCCTTTCATTTCATAGTCACTGGCCCCTCGCAAGGTCACTTCCTCGTATCCCCCCTTCCCCTCCCCCACATTCTGGTTTCTGCTCGCATACCATGTGCCAGCCCCCCTCCTTCCATCACCACCCTCTCTCTATTCTAAGGCCACTTATCCAGCCTTATCTTGCTGGTCTGTGTGTGATTTCCATCTTTGGTAATGTCCTCTCTCTCAACTGCCTTTGAAAGAGAAAGTTCTGACCCTTGCCCTCTGGGACCTTAGCCCTCCTATCCTGCCAATGGCTGCATCCTGGTGACTCACTATTGAGAACCTGTGCCTCCCGCTTACCCAATAGAAACCTCACGTTTACCTGCACCTGTCTCCTTTCTACACTGGACCCTGGTGTCACATCCTTTGAGTCAATGGTCTTAGCGCTTATCCTGCAGGGCTGACTGGCTGAGTCCTGCCTCTTCCCCAGCCCTGTCCACAGTTCCGGTCCTTACCCATGGCTCAGGCTTCCATCCACTCACTAGAACCCTCAAAAATCCCCCTCATCATTACCTTTTCTGTGTCTAGACTCACCTTCCACCAAGCTTCCAGCCCTGATCTCAAGCTGTTGCTGAAGAGATTTATCAGAAATGCAGAAGACTTAGCCCGGTTACTGTTTGTTGTATACTTCAGCCCCCTCTGTCTGCAGTTCTCACCCCAACTCTTGGTCACTGGGTAAAACCTAGTTGTTACAGCTTAGATATAAAATTCCTCCAAAGGCTTGTGTTTGAACACTGGGTCTCTTGTGAGTGGCACTGTTTCATCGAAAGGTTATGGAACCTTTAGGAATTGGGGCTAGTTGGAGAACGTGAGTCAGGTGAGATGGAAAAAACTTCAGACCTATAGCCTGGTTCCCCTTCCTCCTCTATCCCTGGTCCACTAGTATGAACAAGCATTTGCTCTAAGTTTTTATAGCCACAGAGACACCCACCATCATGATAAACTGTATTCCCTTGAACTACAAGCCAACTTGAACCTCTCTTCCCTTAACTAGCCTGTATCAGGCATTTGGTCCTTGCAGTGAGAGAAGCAACTAACTCACCAGCAGAGGTAATGGAGCATCATGGATTACAATATAAGCTCTGGAGTCAGGCAGACTGGTGGCAAATCCTCAGTCGCCATTTACTAGGTATCTGAGCCAGGATGAGTTGCTTAATCTCTTTGAACCTCAGTTTTCTCATCCATAAAATGGGGATAATAACAGCCCTGCCCTGCTGGGCACCTTGAGGATAAAGTACCAAGATCCCTGGCCAGGTGGTATTTTTAGCAGCACTGTTCTTTGAAGACTACCTTGCCCTCCTCTTCCACCTACCCCTCACTGTGCCCTGTGGAATTTCACAGGGATGTTTCCCACACACGATTGCATTGATCTACTGAGGCCAGAGGCTGCCTGTTTCAATGCCTGGCATCCGTGCCTACGGATGCCTCCGGCAGGACTAGATGCTTGATAAAAACTACAAGAAGAAAAATCAAATCAGAAGCCTCCCATGACTTTCAGAGTATATGACGGCTTGTTTGGAAAGGAGCTGGGAGTCCCCACAGCTTTGGCGGCTCCCCATGTTCTCCTCAGTACCACAAGCCTTGTGTAGCATGTTCTTCTTCACCAGGCGCGGCTCCCGACGCCCCTTGGCTCACTCTGCAGCAGTCTGGTCAGTCCCCCATCAGGCCTCTGCTTGCCTCTCTTTTTCTGCCCCGCAGAGTCGACCTACGGCACTGGTCTACGAGGCACCTTGTCCTCTGGAAGCCACACAGCTAAAGAGCTGTGGCAAAGATGGCCACCGCGGTGCACGGCCACAGAGCTGCGGGATGAAGGGCCTGACTCCCAGCAGGCTGAGGAGAGAGCTGGAATGGCCAGAGGCTAAAGTTCCCTGTTCTATTTCTCTTTCTTTCCTCTGCATTCTTCTACCTCCTCAACTCTGGCCCAGAGTCACCAAGGCTGGGTAATGGTACAACTGACCCAAAATTAGCATCCGAGGCCACTCCCAAACAGAATCTCAGAGGATGAGGTCCCGGAGGTGAAATGCTTCTGACTCTCTAGGGACTTGCGCTGACCAGCTAGGGTTGAAGACCAGCAGCCACTGGGTTGCACCCATCTCTTTTACTGAGAACCTAAACAGTGCTAGAATCGCAGCAGGCCACCGGGAGAACAGGACACACATCGCTACTCTCTCTTCTGAAGGCCTGTTAGGCGGGGAGGTATCACACTAGGCAGAGACCAAGCTGCTGAATCTTCCTTCACCCCAGAATTCATTGCACCTCTATTCTTGCCCGAGTGACTGACGTGGAAACACGTTAAGGGACAGGTAGATGCCCTCCGCGTCTATCCTCTTCCCAGAGTGACGACTTCACTTCTGAGTGCCCTGCCGGCACAATAACCATGTTTAGAACTCAAGTAACCAGGCTGCATGTGCTGTTCCCTTTTCATTTTGTTTCTCAATTCACCCACTGATGAGTCGTCCCATCTTTTTATCCTTGAAATCTCAGTTGCAGGGTCATTATCGCCCTCATGTGTAGCTGACACGTGTTTATGAGTGAAGAGATATTTCCCAGTAAAACCAGGATGAATGGTACTATTTCTATCCCTACATTTTTTTTTTTAAAAAAAAAATTGGGCTGCACACTTTCTGTTTCAACGTGATTTTCTGATGCGCGAGTCCATGGCTTTGCTGCTGACACCATGCCTGATGTAACTAATGATATAAATGGCACTTCCTGGATCTCAGCAGTCAGGTGGCCCCCGTGAGCATGCTGAGGCCAGGGAAAGAGGCAGTACCTGTCTGTTCCTTCCATTCACTGTCTGCCCAGGGAGCCAGGCAGCTGGCCACACATTCCCTGTCATCCTTCTATGGGGCCCATGCCCATCATCCGGCCTTTATGAGCAGATGAGGTCATCTGCACAGACGAGTGGTCCCTTTCTGAGTCAGAAGGGGCTCTTGGGTGGCTTAAAGTCTACTAGCATGTCAGTATATTGGAAGGGCAGGATCTAGGGTATCCATGTGAAATCCTCTATGCAAGTCAATAGGCAGAGTGAGCACCCAATAAGGAGGGTCCTGTGACATGTGTGCAGCAGTAGGGCATCTTGTCCTGTGGGTTGAACAAGCAGAAACAGCTGCCGGAACTGACTCTGGCCTGCTTCTGCTGTGGCCGGCTCGTCCGGAGCCATGTAACTGCTATTGACATTGGTTTTAAGCCTTGAACGCAGGTGTTGAGATGTTTTGGCTCAAATATTAGCTGCCCTACCCTGCTACTTCCTAGGAAACTGCTTTTTATATAACTCCCTTTCCTTCAAAACCAAATGGGTTTCTTCTGAAGTACATGCTGGATCCTAGATAGCAGGTAGGCAACTTGGTCTGGGACCTGCTTACTTCCTTTATGCTTCTGTTGGAAGGAAGAGAACTTTGCTTGCCGTTCATCTACCCATTCATTCAATCATTCATTTATTCATCTAACCACACATTTATCCATACATACATTCACTCACTCATTCATTCAGCTTTCTAACCATACATTCATCCATTTACCCATTCATTCATTCATCCATCCAAACATTCATACATGCATCCATTTATTCATCCACACAGTCATCCATCTCTCTACCCATCAATTAATTTATACATTCATTCATGTGCACATCCATCCATTCTAGAAACACTAGTGATGCTGTGCCAGATAGTGTGCTAACAGTTCCCAGTCACAATCCCAGACAAGCAAGCCGATCATACACAGAGGAGCAGCTCAGCTCTGAGAAAGTCCTCTCTTCCTTCACCAAGGCTGAGGAGTACCCTGCCTATGGGAAAAGTGCTTATTGTTGTCAGCAGACATCATGAAGGTCTGATCAGGAGAGAGGAGTAAGGGGGGAGAGAGGAAGAGAGACAGACAGAGAAAGGCAGATGGAGACAGACAGACAGACAAAGGCAACAGTGATCCACTCCTTTTTCTGGACAGGGGAATGGAAGTCATTGAGAACTATTTTCTTCAAAGACTTACAAAGTCAATTAGGTTGTATAAACCAAAGTAGAAGGCTTTATCATCAGACGGGGTAGAATGCCCGCCTGGAATCCACTCACTGTGACCTGAGTCTGGAGGGGATTGCTATTTGAACAGGCCTTTTCATCCTCCCATGCCTAAGTACTTGAGTTTGAAAGTCAAGTAGCTACAAGGCTGGTTGCTAAGAGCAACAGTCTATGAAGGAGGAGCAACAACATTCTTGGGATCCTGTCTGACTTTTTGGGGGCATTCAGAGGCCATTGTCTCCTTAGCTTGGAGATGCTAGGGTAAATGAACCAAACTCAGCAAATATCTTGACATTTGCTGGGCTAAGGTAGCTCTCAGTGACCCCCCCCAAACTCCACCACAGCCCCAGGGAAAAGGGACCACTGAGGTGGGACCAAGGATGGATTTTCCATGGTAGGAGACATAATGCATTTGTGTTGGCTCTGAGAAGGTGCTAACCTCCATCCTTGGTCTTTGAGCTCACGCTCTGAAAGACACACACACTAAATAAGCAGCAGCTATCAGAAGCAATGCTCGGCTTCCTCATCATCAAGGCATGGTCCTCAGGGCCATGGAGCTAAGTCTAGATGCTCATGTCCAAGATCCCAGTCACATCAGGAAGAAGGCAAGTTCAAGGACACCTTGAGCTATCCAGTGAGACTGCTTTAAAACCACTGAGGGCAGGGGTTCTAGCTCAGAGAATTCGCATGGCATGTTCAAGGCCTTGGGTTCTGGAGTTCAATCCCAGGAACTGCAAAGAAAGTAAAAACAAACAAAAGTCCAGAAGCAACCATGCATCCCTTGAAAGGAAGCCATGAAAACCTTAGACTCCAAATCACTCCACAAGGGTTCAAATGTCAGTCTCTAAAATTGGTTTACTGGAGGTAGACCTCGGCAAGATATTGAGGGGGGAGATCCATGCCAGAGGGAAGAATTCTTAGAAGACTCCTTATTCTCCTTCCTCTCTCCACTTGAAGGATCTAGATTTTTCTTTAAGTCCTACCTTGTCCTGTGACTAATAATCTAATAATCTTTTTCCTGGGTAATTTTTTCTTATAAATGATTGTATATTTTTACTGACCTTCTTGTAAAAAAAAAAAAAAAAAAAAAAAGTTTCCTCACCCATGCCCCAGCTCCTGCGGAGTGACACCCTGTCTGGAATGTGGCAGTCCTGGGAGGGACAGTCTGCCATGAACTCACAAGGGTGTTTGCTCTCAATTTATCTGGCACGAGGAATCCAAGACATTTTAAATATGAACCTTCAGTGTGGGCTGACCTACTTCACTATCCTTCCTTTACCAACGACCACCCTCACTGCTTCGAGCCGCGAGAGAGCCAAAGAGTAGGAAACAAGCACAAACTGCCCGAGGCCCCACTCCAGAGTCTAAACACATGGAACTCCAGATGCAAGGAGAAGTCACATCTGGAAGGTTGATGCTGGCCTCCAGGGCCTCCCACTGTAGCATTTTGACACAGTCTAGTTCTAGATGGCTCAGCAGACACTGACCACTCTGTGTGCTTTCTGCTGAGGAGAAAACATGCTTACAGCCTTCTTCAGTCCCAAAGTGCAGAATGAGTCCCTTCCTTGGACAACGCTCTACCCGATCTGTCCCACAGTCTCATATTCATCCTCCAGTCCCCTTGGGATGGAGGGACAGGCAAGGAGCTGCATGTGAACCCGGGGCCCACTCAACAAAAGAAGCACAGTACAGAATCTCCCACTCCCGCCCTCCATCCTCACTAAAGGGGCAAGAGGAGTCCTCAGATGAGTGAGACACTGCTGTCTGCTTCACAGAGAGCATCACAGCATTGGAGCAGGCACCCACTTCTCACTGCAAGAGTCCCTCTGTGAGCCTGTGCAGGCTGCATTCAGTCCTGCCCCAGAACAAGACTGCTTTGCAAGCCAAGAGTTGTTATCTGAGCGACAAGCCCACAAGAGGCCACCAGGGCTGAAGCCGGGCAATTCCTTCACTTCCTGTCTTTAAATTCGACCTTCCACCCCAAGACACCCCATAAAACAGACTCCTGCTGAATCAGCATCGTTAGGTACAGAGTGCAAGTCAACAGAGTTCCGCCTCTCCACACTGCTGTGCCCAGGCTTCATTAGGCCTCAATAAACAAGGTGGGGCCCTACTAACACCTTAGACAGCCAAGTTCAGGGTCAAAGAGACAAGTAGAAGGCACAGAGTATGAACTCATGTGAGAAAGGAACGTGGCTTTGGGGAAAAGCCATTTAGGGAGTTATGGGGATATTCCTCCACTTGCAGTCCAGCCACTAGCTGGTTTCCTTGGATTATTTCAGTCTTGTCCCTATGTCTTGGGTTCCCTATTCACAAAAGTGAAGGTTGGGTTAGATGATCCGTAAATTCTTTCTAGCGTGAATACTCTACACAACTGCAAATCCTAGTGGATAGGTCCCCTCCCAAGTCTTTCTCCTTCCATTAGCTTCTAGCTAAGGTATGTCCTGTTTTACCAAATGCTGCACAAAATGTTCCCCTAAGCCCTAGCCACAAGGTCTGGTCACTCAGAATGTACTTTTTTTTTTTTTCAGTGGTTGGTTATCATGGAGTTTGAATCTAGGACCCTTGCCCATGCTAGGAAAGTACCACAGAGCTATATCCCAGACCTCTTCTGACTTTTTATTGAGATATGTTCTCACTAAATTGCCCAGAGTAGCTTTGAATTTATTGTAGCCACATCAGGCCTCAGGCTCCTGGGCAGCTGAGATCACAGGCCTGAGCCACCAGGTCCAAGGAAGCCATATTTTAAAGAACATAATTGTTAATCTCTATTCAATAACAGCAGAGTCTGGGAACATGGGACATTGGAAACATCTCCTTCTAGTCCCATGCCTGTCTACTGACCAGTCTCCTTAGAACTCCAGCATCACCTCCAAGTTTCAGTCCCCCATGCAGCCTGGCAGGAGACCAGAGCAAGAGCAGGATGCTCTTATCTGAACTTGGACATAACTCTGGGTGGATCCAGGAGGCATGGTAGAGCTATGGAGGCCAGGAGGGAAGTGCTTACAAAAGTTAAGCAATCCTCATAGGAGGAGGAGGAAGAGGAGGAGAAAGAGAAGGAAGAAGAGGAGGTAGAGCAAGAAGACAGTATAAGAGTGGGCACTGAGATTCCACTGGAGCCTAGGAAGCTCTTTTAAGGTACCCCCAACACCCTATGTGTCTGTTATTTTCTGCTTAAGAAGTCAAGGCAGAAGAATCAGCCTGACTTACCCAAAGTCCTGTAACTAAGCTGGGACCAGTGGATCACAGGTGGATCTCTGGATCTCAGCCTACTGTTCTTTCCATTCAACTCTGTTGACCTCACAAGTCTAATGAAGTCAACAGATCTGCTGCAGATGCTGAGAGAGGCAACCCTAGTGCCGCCCAGGGAATAAGTGGCCCAGGAGATATTATAACTGCGTCCCCACCTCATGGATTCCTTCCTGACTCCCCATGGTTCTCTTTTCTCTTGGAAAATTACATGCCCAGCTTTTGATGCACACATTTAATTCCAGTACTTAGGAGGCAGATGCAGGTGGTTCTCTGTGAGTTTGATGCTAGCTGTACTATATAGCAAATTCTAGGCCAGCCAGGACTACATAGTGAGACCCTGTTGCCAAGAAGTGTGTGTATGTGTATGTGTGTGTGTGTGTGTGTGTGTGTGTGTGTGTGTGTGTTTGTGTATGTACATATATTTACTTAACCCTCTCTCTCTGTGTATGTTTGTATATATATATATATATATATATATATATATATATATATATATATATATAGTTTTTTTTTTACCTAACTCTGTCTGTATATGTTTGTGTTTATACATATATATTTACTTAACTCTGTGTGTGTGTGTGTGTGTGTGTGTGTGTGCAAATGTACATACACCATAGCATACTTGTGTAGGTCAAAGGGCAATTTGTGGGGATCTGTTCCCTCCCAGTACCCCGTGATCCCGGGGATAGAACACAAACATCAAGCTTAGTAGCAGCACCTTTGTCTAGTGAGTGATCTGGCCATGGTTTTCTTTGTTCATTTTCTGGCACTCTTCACAAAAACATGGGAAGATCATAAGTCAGTGAGAAAGAGCTGGGCCTCTTTGTCTCTCCACAGACCCAAATAGATAAGATACCCACACTATCTTTTCTCCCTGGTCTCAAGGTCTAGAAAAAAGAGTGGGGTGGGGTGGGAGGAGGAGAGAGCAAAGACAGCAAATAAACCTACTAGAGATCTGACCTGTTTAGATCAAGAACATCACAAGTGGGCAATTTGAGTTCAGCTGAGGGTTTAGGACAACAAACAAAAGGATATGTCTTTAAAGAGCTGTTCAGCAACAGGAGGAGGATGCTCCAGGGAAGAGGCAAGGTCAAGGAATCAATTATTCAGAAACATGACCCAGTTTCTGGGGGTGAGGCTGGGTGAGAAGGGAGCTCACTGGTCACTCCACTGTGGCAAGAAACCCAAACATTTCATGGGGAAACGACTTGTTGACTGTCCAAGAAAATTCATTTATAGCTAAATGTCCCTTCCAGACCCTCTATGCTTTAGATATGGCTAGAGTTGAACAGAGAAGAGAGATCATAGAGTTATGAGCAGTGCTCCAGCTCAGCTCTCAAATGGGCAAGTTGCTGCCGGCCTAAAACAAGTCTCTCATCTGGACAATGGGGGCAAATTCACCTGCCTGATGGGGAAGATGGCATGGTCTTTGTAAATGGTAAGGTGCAATGTGAACTGAGAATTTAACCCGTAATCATGTAACACCACACACTTTCCCTGCCCTGAAGAAATGTGTAGTCTGGGAATGTTTTGGAAAATGACTCAAGGTAACTATTTGGCCAACATCACATTCTCTGTAATTTGGGCAAATTGTATGTTTCAGCTTGGCATGGGAGACAGAGCTGACGGGTGGAGCTCACATTAGAGCTTGCCTGGCCGTGTGTCAAGCCAGGACTGAATGAATGAGCCAGGAGAGACCCACAGTGCAATGTGGGAGGAGAACACATGGCCACTCAGAAACAAAACAAGACAATTCATGGGCTCATGAGAGGAGTGAGCTGGCCGAGAAAGGCAAACATGCCTCACCCCACACTTGGCTTAGACAATGCTGGAATTCACTGCTTGCTGCCAACCCTCCTCCATGGACACAGTCTGAGTGCTATGTATCTTGAGAAAAAGCATTTGTGTGTAGCGGGAGGTATCTCAGGCTGGCACACATTGGTCAATCTGGATCTCTTTGCCTGGATCTGTGCCTGATACTAAGAGATCAGAACTCTAAAGTTTTCCTCTGAGTCCAATCCACCTCTCAAACTATCCCCTGTGTGTCCTCAGTGCCCACCAAGCCAGCCTCTGAATGCATCAGCATGTCACCAGTGGTCACCTTAGCCTGAACTGCATAGACCCTGATGTTCTTCCCTGACCTTTACCTCTTCCTCCTTCAACAAAATCCAGTTTTTGTAAGTCCTAGATGTTCCTGTGAGAGAGGCTAGATCACCCCCCCCCATGTCCCTCCAGCTCAGGGCCCTAGGTAAGTGCCAACAAAGGCAGACAGAGGTCTCATAGTGTTCTCAAAATAGAGTTCAAAGAAGAGAAGCAAAGGAGGAGAAAGCAGGAACAGAAAAAAGTTCTTAGTGCTTGTCCATAGCCTATGGTCCTATTCTCCACTCTCCACTGGTTAGTTTTACAAACTGCAGAAAGTCTTTTCAGGCTGGGCCTCAGTTTCCTCATTTGATAATGAGGGGTTTGTTCTAAATAACCTCTCTATGATAAAGGTTTATATTACAGAAGCCAGATGAGCCCAGGACACAGAAGATCAGAGGCTTGGTCTTTATGTGTGTATGACCTGGAGGAAGTGCTCTGAAAGCTTGAGATCTGTCACATCAGACATGGCCACAGATGAGGGAATATAATACCACCATCTTTCATGTGGAGTTCTGTGTGGCAGAACTTCAGTGTTCATAAGCCCTACATGAACTCAGGCCTCAGATCCTTGAGCCAACGAATATCTAGTACCCACCTTCCCTGTGCTGGAGCTTCGTTCAGCTCAGATAAGAAGGTTGGATGGTAGCTCCGCACAATAGTCTTCCTCAGCCAGGAGGTGAGAGCCAAGTACAGATACCATACAGGTATGACTAAGGTACCCACAAAGCACCATGGGATGACAGAGATTTTACCAGCCCCTCCTGGGGGGGGAGAGCAAAGAAAGCTTCTTAGGGGAACAACATGTCTTGGATACGATGAACTGCTTCAGAACCATGAGAATGGAAATCGGAATGGAGGAGGGGCAGAAAAACGAGGCAGGACAGTGAGAAGTGGTGTGGGTGGTGAGGGGGAAGGCTTACAAGATGGCCAGTCAGGTATGTCTCCAAGGAGGATCACTTTGGGACTTTACACTATCTTTATACTAAGTTTGCTTTAGTCCACTGAGAAAGTGCCAGAACTTCTAGGCTCAAGACAGTATGACAGCAAGTTCAACTGGTATAACACTTAACAAGTCGCCAGTGCATAATCTGTCCCATTGCCTAAGGGGAAAAGGTCCCCAGAGGATAAATCAACAGAAAGCCACAGAATCAAACCAGCTGAGCATAGCTGTTCCCTAACCAAATTATTATGCTGCCTTCCGGTGACCACCCACAAGATTTGGTTACATCCTAATTGTTGCTGTAGAAATGTTTCCACACCTGCTTGGAAGAAAGAGCTCAGAGCTATAAAGTACTTCTGGTGATTTATTTTCACATTCAAAGAAAATCCAAATGTCTCCGAGACTTTAAGAGGATGAAATAGACACAGATGTGAAATCCGAGATCTACCAGGGATCTGTTCATGATTTGGAGAAGCAAAGAACCTGCTATCCCTCCCTCATACATGGATGTTCTTTCTAGCACATAAAGGGCATGTTTATAATATTAGGAGGAAGGATCCCCTGTCTAATTGCTCACACCACTCATGAAAGGAAATTCACTATTTATTGAGTGCTGGCCACACACAGAGTCAGCACTGCCAGGACCAGACATGCTTTATCCTAGCAGCTCCACACAGACTAGAGTTCCGAGGCTTCAAAGTTTGGGTAGCACCTGCCTTGGCCATACAACATGGCAGGGCTTGAGCCCAGGCTGACGTGTTCAACATTAGGGTCCTTCCATTCAAGCTGAGGTACCCTGAACATGAAAGGCTGATGCAGCTGTGAGGTTGGCAAGTTCTGAGAATAATCACCTGATTAGGAGTTCTATATATCACACCCATCATCATCCCAATTACCATGCCCACAGCCCTCAGAGCCTGTGCCAATTGATGAACAGGCTAGCCTGCCTTGGCTACATTCTATTAGCCTGAGCTGTAGGCTTGGTGCTAATGCCTCATGGGAGAAGTTGGAGCAGCCAGGGGCCTCAACACACCCAGCATGCTTCTCAAGGGAAGCTTCTAGGAACAGTAGGTAGGAGTGTTAGACATCCTGAATTTGGGAGTCTATGATCAGCCTAACCAGAAGCCTGGTATTACATCCTGCTCCCTAGAGCTCATGGGACCTATGAAGAGCAGCAGGGATGTAAGAGGCTCTTTGAGGGTCTGCTTGGGTTGCCTGCACAGTGGCAAGGAGGCAAATACGGCTGGGTCAGAGCAACCTGTCAGATTCCCAGAGGCCTCTGTATACTGTTATCTGACCACTCAAAAGACTAACCAGTCTACATTCTGACCAACAGTCAAACATGTTCTATATATCACACTGAAACAGAAGGTACTGGGCTTCATTGCTGTCAGGGGCCTAGGAGTCTCTATCTATACAATAAAGAGTTTAATATAACCAGTGATTCCCTTTCCAACTGTTTACGGACCCAGATGACTGTTAATAGAGTAGTCATGGAATTACCTGTGGAACAGGCTTTACTCTGGCTGGTTGCTATGTTCTGCATTGGCAAATCCTCCCACCTGCCCTGGAAAGAGCCAGGACTGTGTCATGTGTCATATGCTTGAACCAAAGTTCCAATTAACACTAACCACAGTAACCCTAGGATCCATGGTGGAGCAGCCTAAGTCCAGGCCCATACCTGTTCCTTGACACAAAGCCTCCTTTTGTGACCAGTCAGAATGAAGAAATGCTATCTCCCAGGAACCTGACATCATGCCAGGCAAAATCTAAGAAGCAGGAGGGCAGAAATTCAATGGTCTTCCTCTCTGATGTTCTCCACCTCTAGCTGCATAGTAGGGTCTTCCCTAAGGACTCTATGAACTTAGACTAGGCCTGGAATGTTCCTGGCACTCAGGAAATACTTGTTAAATAAAGGCGGGGGTGTGGCTCAGGAGGAGAGTTGTTTGCTTGGCATGAGCAAGGTTCGGGTTCAGTTTTCAACACCATTGGGAAAAGGGGGTGGGGACTGTGTGAATCCAGGACCTGGATATACCAGAGCATGGGCTGGCTCAGGAGCCACTTGGTATGACTTTAGTTGGAGACACCAAGGCAGGTTCAAACCAGGCATACAAATAATGACATTTCTACACCCCAGCCTTCCGGACAGAGGACAAAGGCTCAGATTTTGAACCAACTCTGGGATTTACTCCGGGTAGCCAGGACCTTCCGATTGAGCAAGAGAAATGCCTTCACTTAAACTTTTCCCAGTCAACCCCTGTGGGTCTACAATCTGGTTCCTTCACTTGAACATAGTGGTCTTTGGAAAACCAGTCTGAGCTTCAGTTTCTGATCTAAACTAATGCTAGGGGCTGTGACTGCATCTCAGTCGGTAGTGTGCTTCCCTGGTACCACCCGCACCACATAAAACTAGACATAGTGAGGTATACCCGTAATCCCAGCACTTGGGAACTAGAGGAAGGAGCTTCAGAAGTTCAAGGTCATCCTCAGCTACATAGTTTGAGGCCAGGCTAGTATCTATGAGTCTCTGTCTCAAAAAAAAAAATGTTTTTAGATGTATAATTAACTTGATTCTAGTACCCACTCCATCAGGACAGTTTGAAGGTTAAATGAGATAATGTGGTAAAGGACTTAGTCCAGCACTAGTCTTCAGCGTGTGCTTGGAGGTGGCATAGCTGTTACTGCCTCATTAGAGTGGGTGACAAGGGACACACCTGGAGCCTTTTGCCTGACATAATCCTTCCAGAAGACGAAGGAGGGGTCCTTGGGCAAACTACTTAACCTTTATGCTTCAGTCTCATGGTATATGGAAGATGGTTAACACTACAGAATAGAAGAGTTACCTTAGAATAGCAGCTGCCACTAAGCACGAGGTAAGACTGACTTGCCATTCTTCCTTATCTTCTCATTGCAGACTCCACCCCCATCTCCCATCCCTTAGCCCAAGATGCAGGGTGAGTATGTATGTAGTCTTCTCTGAAAAGCCCCAGGAAAGTCTGGTCTCCCTACATCAAGTCTTACCTTAGGCTGGGTGGGATAACCTGGGAGCTGCCTGCAGCTAGAGGGGACCACTAGAAAAGGGATTATGGTCCAGGAAGACTGTCTGTCAGTCAGCTGTTCTCCTCCTGGGGCTGGATTCTTCAGAGCCTCCTCTGGGCACCTTTGGACATACTCCCTTTTTACGTAAGCTCCTGTTCCTTAAACAGAGAATCTTGACAAACAATAGCCCCAAAACAGATGTTCGCTTTCTCACCACCGAATCTGCCCAGGAAGGAGAGCGAGCTGTCTGACCACAGCAAGACCCGGGCAGCAGAGGCAAAGCAAACAAAGGCAGCAGAGAGAGGTGGCCACTGAAAGCCCCTGGATTAGTACTCTCAGGATACAAGAAGCTGCTAGAACAAGACCGAGCAGCCCAGTCCTGCAGTCCCGGCTTCAGACTTCGCCGTAGTATTTGGAAAGTAGAAGAGAAAGATGGAAGGAAGCTAGAGTTGATTTTCATTGAATTCAGAGTGGCACCTCACCCTTCAAAATTAAAATAGCTATTTAATATAGCTCTTTGGAGGAGTAAGATAGAGGAGAAAAGGGGAGGAAGGGAAGAGAAACTGCATTGGAACACATGCCCTATTTACAGGACCTTGCCCAGCTGACACCTTTGTCTGGAGAGTGGGCTGATCATTTGGCCCCCTTTCCAGATGAGAGGACTGAGGCTTCCAGTGATCAATAGCCAAATTCGCCAGCCACATGGCTCCTGCCTCTGCCTCGCCAGGTCATGTTTTCATTCTAATTCCCCTGCCTGGAGTCTCCTCTCATGAATCATTTCTGCTGACACTAATCCTTGAGCTCAGAATGGCTGAAGGACATTGTTGTCCTGCTGTGCTCTCTCTTCCCTGACCAGGTGGCACAGGACGTGGCACCCCTCCAAAGGAAGGGACTGCCTGAAGGCAGACAGGAGAGGTGGCTTCAGCTCCTCCAGATGTGTTTCAGGGTAAGATGACTTCTCTCCACCTAAGAAGTTTTAATCCTGGGAGCTGATAAGTTCAGTGGTTTTGATGTTTGCCACCAAACCATGAGGACTTACAGGTTTGACCCCAGCACACACATGCAAATCAGACATAATGCCACAGACTTGTAATCCCAGTATTGTGGGAGCAGAGACAGGCAGATCCTGCGGTTCGCTGACCAATGAGCCTCACTTACTTGGCAAGCCCCAGGCCAGTTAGAGATCATATCTCAAAACACAAGAAGAATGACCCCAAGGCTTTTGCACAAGCACTCATCCATACATGCACACTCACACGCACATGCTCACTCGAGCTTGCACACACATACACACCGCCCCTGAACATTCACAGAAAGACGTTTAATCTCCTAGAGCTCTATGTGAGTCTCAGGGGACCACATGACCAAGCACACCTGCCAGAGTCCCATGGGGAGTTGGGAGTTTGTTTTTGTCCTTTGTTGTCTGTCTCAGGAGAGTCTGACTTACCAGGGAGAGACTGCAGCGCCTGGCGTGTGGCATTGAGCTCAACAAAGTTATCTTTGCTTGGTCTCACTGTCTCATTACCTTCCAGCCCAGCACCCAAAGATAATCTATTTTTCTATTTTTAGGTAGACTGACCGCAGCTTTCTAGTAGGCTCTTAACTCTCCCCAGGAACGGAAGTACTACCTTCAGGTGAGTTTTTAAAGGCTTTTTAAAGTTGTCAAAAAGATAAAATACCTAGCGTAACAGCAAAAACAAAGACTCAAAGCACACCAGCCCCCAACTCTTCTGCAGTATTAGCCAGCCTCATGAGCAAGCATGCTTAGCTGCCAGCCTCCCAGTTCTCATAAAGCCTAGCACCCTAGTGTACAGGGGTAACCCAGACAACCAGCTAGGGAAGGCCTGTCCAAACATAAACATTGCCTGACACAAAGGAATACATAGCCAAAGGCAGAGGTGGGAGCTTCCAACATTTGCTGGAGAAGGAAGTTGGAAACTATGGTCTGGAAAGATGTGAAAAGTCTCCTAGCATAGCAATTGGTAAGAGGCAAGCATTGGGGTAGGGTCTACACTGTAAGCTTTCAGGTCATCACTGGCCAACCCCCAGAGGATATGCACAGCTTAGAGCCTTCCTGACAGCCATGGGTGGTAGTAGCTACCCCCATTACAGGGACCCCTCAGGTAAGTATTCCATCCTTTTCCTTATTTCTCTCTGACACTCAAACAGTCAAAGAAACTGGCTTATCTTTCCCCATGGCCTGATTTGATTCACTCCTGCCGACTGGTGGGAACTGGTGATGGGGGTCATAGACTGGTGTTGGAGGAGGAAGCAGGGAAACCAAGCCGGGGCTGGGGCTCAGAAAGAAGAGGGAACAGGAGGAAAGGTGCTTCATGATGAGGCCCTAAGGGGCATCAGCTCTAAAACAAGTGGCGCCCTTCGCGGGGAGATGGTATCTACTGGAGGGAGAGCTAACTCTTGGCTGACCTTCTCCCTGCTGTGACCAGATTCCTGACAGAGGAAACAAGAAGAGGGAAGGATTTATTTTGGCTCGCAGTTTGAAGAAACCAGTCCGTCGTGGCGGAAACGCATGCCAGCTGAGAGTCCATTGGTGGTGGCAGGATATTTGTTGATATCTAGCTTATTACATCTTGGCAGATCAAAAAGCAGAAGGAGAAATCTCAGTCACAGGACCTACTGCCTACAGGGTCTGCCAGCCAGACCTCCAGTTCAAAAGGTTGTTCGGCCTCTCAGAACAGCACCACTACCTGGGTGCCAAGAGTTCAAACATACAGCCCTGTGGGAGGCATCTCACATGCAAACCATAACAAACTAACATGAGAAGATAAAGCTGCCATATGTCAGCCCTTTCTAGTGAGGCTGGAACTGGGCACAGAGCACTGTTCGCAGATCATTCCACCCAATGCTTCCAACATGTGAGCGGGCACCATATGCTCTCTTCACATGAGGACACAGAGACCAAGAAAGCTAAAGCATCTATACAAAGTCACATACCTTACAAGGAGGAGAATATGAGCCATGGTCAGGCACACTCCATTAGAGTCCCAGTCTCTGCGTGGCAGATGCTCAAAGCGTAAGCCTGGGAAAGAATGCTCCACTCTGGAAGCTCTGAACCAGGAACTGCTGGCTTCACCATGGAGGCAGAAGAAGAATGGATGGAAAAGAGTATAAAGAGCAGAAGTAGACAGGGCTGGAGCCAAGCCTGGAAGGAGGAGGATGGAAAAGGAAAGAGTTGCAGAGCCAAAGCAAAAAGCTGAAGTGGGCACTGCAGGTAGTGGGGCTGTAAATGCTAGTACAAGCAGGTCAGTATGGAAGCTGAAGCGTAGCGGTGTCCACCTGGGGCAGGAGGGATCTGAGCCTCTCCACTGAGAACAATTCTACTGGGACCTTTGTCACCTAGAGCCTGGAGGCCCTTCATCACCTGCTTTCTTTTGTAAACTATGGAGTGCGTTCAGAGGCGAGTACACTTCAAAACCCAGCAGCTTCTCTCGCCATGGCAAGATGAAAACTCAACTCCACAGCGGGTGTGTTTGAGCTTCCAGTCTGTGCTGCTCCACAGACCTGCCAGGGGTGGATTCAGGCCCAAGCTGAGAATCTAAAAGGTTGCTGCATGCATGCAAGGAGCCTCTATGCCCCAGTATACAAGGCTGCCGGGGAGAAGAAAGGGGTGCAGGCTCACAAAGCTGGAGGCTTGGAGTCCTCCCAGTAAGGGGTGGAGGGGTTCTTCTTACAGCAAACACTTCTTCGGGACCCTTCCATTGAGCTAAACTTTCCTACTGAGGGTCGCGGAACCATGGCACCCATTTCAAGGGCGGATTCAGCCACATTTTAGCTAACAACATAATTACCCGTTTTTTCCCCCAAGAAGGAAACATCCCCATTGTCTCTGCTTCAGTCCCCAGCATCCTCTGAGCCTCACACTCATGAAGTCTCTCCTCCTCTGTGAAGTCTGGGCCCCTTCCTGCCCCCTCCTTCTCCAACTGCAAAGTTCCCCAAAACTATCTCTAGGCCCCACTGTTTCTACTCCTTACTGGACCCTAAAAGGTAAATAGGGGTGGTCAATGATCAGTGTAGGCCAAGATTTTGGTGTATACTTGGTCTGAGAAAGACAGGTTCAGAGGGCAAAGGGCAGGAAGCAAAAGGTAAGAAGACATTAAGGTGTGCAGGTAGTCTACCCTCCTCCCCACCTTTTCTAGGAAAGGTTATGATATCATTCATTGTGGGTGTGGCCAGTCTGAGATGATGTCCCAAAGCCTCCTAGGATGAGTAGGGGCATACTATTCACTTCTTTTCACCTCAAGTGTTTGGGCGAATTAAATTTAGATACAGCCCAAATCTAGATATATCCCAGACTGGTCTTTAAGTTGCTGTAATTCTTCTGCCTCGGCCTGTTAAGTTGAACACCCATGCATGCCTCATGTACTTTAATAACAGTTGTTATTAGTTTTTTGTCATTTGTTTGTTTGTTTGTTTGTTTTTGAGACAGTCTGTAACCCAGGCTGACATAGAATTCACTGTGTAGCCCATGGGACCTTTGAACACACAACGCTACCACCGCAGTCTCCCAGGTGCTGGTGTTACAGTTGTGCACACAACATCTAACTTCTTCTTGACACCCTTCTGCTCATGAACACTCATGGGTCCTTACTGCCTAGAGCCAGACCCCAAAATGTTAAGGGACGTCTGCTGGACTCCTCATCCTTCTGTTGCTTCTCTTTTCTTAGATAAGAGCTCCAGGAGTGGAGATATGGGGCACTGCTTCGTCCTGCTACTGTTTTCCCTTGTTGTAAACCCAGAGCTTAGAGCACTGGCCGGCTTGCTTTAGAAGAATAGAGCTGTCTTGTGAATACCTGTAGAATGACTGGACAGACTTTAGAATGTCCTGGGAGGGCTGGGCATATAGCTCAGGTGGTAGAAAAAAAAATGCTGTCCAGCTTGCATGAAGCCCCGGGTTTGATCCTGAACAAATGTATAAAGTCAGGTACAGTGGTTCGTGCCTGGAATCCTAGCACTGCATTCAGAAGGCACAGGCAGGAAGATTAAGAGCTCAAGGTTATCTGTGGCTACCATAGCAAAGTTCAAGGCCAGCTTAAACACATGCATCTTGTCTAAAACAAAACAAACTGAAAATGTCGGGCCTTGGAGGTTCGATGGTAAGTGTGACTAGAGAGCCCCCCACCCTCTTGCTCCCCAGCTCTGTGGAGTTGCCTCAGTTGGAATAGATGGAGACTAAACTGTGGCTTGTCTTACTGGGCCCTAGGGATCTCTGGGTATCCTGCCCTGTCTTAAACAGAAGACATATGTCCGAAGTCACTTACCCACTCAGTCTTTGCTTAGTCCCACCATCCTACCGGCTCTTCCCCCATCCTCCAGTATGCGCAGAGGGAGAGATGCTCTCTGCTTCCTCCCACTTGCCATCTGCACTCCGCCTACCCCTCAAGATCCACATCAAACACTGCTGCCGCCTTCTCCTCTTTTAGGAAAATTTCCAGGGCTTCCCGGCCCATAGAAAACATTCCTGACACAAAGGTCTTCCCCACTCCTCCACTCCACCCCAGTCACCTGGCCTAGTCATGAACTTCCTGGTGACTGGGCTGAGGTTTCCTAAATCCCTTGATGCAACACGCTTGTTTACACACATTTGTGTCTTGTTTTCCTGGCACTGTGGACCTTCTGGGAAGAGCTGCCAGGCCTGGTGGATCCCACTGTCCTCATAGCACAAGGAACAGGCACACAGTAGGTACTCCATAAATGTTTCTCAATTCACTTCCCAATGTAAATAAGCCACCTTCCCATCGGCCCCTCCCTGGCCTGGCCTTTCACACACCCTGCATCTCTCCTGCCAGTCTAGCTGCTGCTTGCTTATCTGCATAGGCAGCTGTAGACCTGCATCTTCAAAGGCTCCTGGATAGGGCCCACCAGATGGTTTGCAAAGTGAGTGCTGATTCCTTCAGACACGGGAGCCTAACAGAGGAACCACCAGGATGGAAGTGGAGGTGACACACGTCAGAAACCAAAACTGGGGCCTCAGCTTGCTGAGTACCAGCTCTCAGCCAACCCACATCACAAGGACTGGCAGAACCTCCAGTGACCTTTTTCTTTTTCAGACAGGATCTCAATCTTATAGCCCAGGCTAAGATGAAACTCACTCTGTAGCACAAGCTAGGCTTGAACTCCCAGGGATCCTCCCCTATCACAGCCTACCCCCCCACATACACACCGTGCTCCCCTGAGCGTTGGGTTTATAGATGTGAGCCCACAAAGCCTGTTTTCCAGTTACCTCCGCTCTTCAGGGGAGATGAGAGTCAGGTGGGATGGAGGAAGCCATGTCTGGAAGATGCTGTATAGGGCCTGAGCTGGACTCTGCAGGACAGAATGACCTTTCTGCCTGCCTCTGCAAGGTCAGAAGGCTGAAGCAACCGCTGTGCACCTAAGCAGCTGAGTCCCAGGTGAGCAGGAGTCAACAGAGACCTGACTCAGATTTATAGGCCACACTCTTTCCACATAGCCTCATAAACTCTAATTAGCCAATCATACTCCCAGATTGATTACCTGACACTTTGGGAGGGAGAGAAAATACACTCTCAAGTCCAAAACCCTGGAAGCCCTTCAAAGACATTTTGCTTTCTCTTGGTCCTTGGCTCTTGTGCCAATCAAAGTGGTAAACTGTTCTGAGCTGCCTCCTGACAATGCTCTCCATGCATTTGCAAGCTGAAATTGTCATTCTCTTGGGTAATTGACAGCTGACTCCACACATGGCTGGGGCCACTTTAGCCTTATACAAGATGGACTTGCATTAGGGTAGGAGAAGAACTTATCCTCATGTGGAAAGACTTCAAAATACAGAATTCACTTGTGACAGGACAGAGGCAAAAAGCTGCCTCAGGTAGAAGCCTCAAGCCAACGGCTGCCATGAAGGCAGCTGGCCAGAGAGAGCGGGCAGTCCTGAGAGGTGCATGGACCCCGGTGGCGACTGACCAGGACTACCTAGCCTCTCTGAGACTTCCATCTTCCAGAAAAAGGAGGCAGCTCCCATGGTAACAGGACTGGCCTAATTCCCTAGTTCCCACAGCAACGGCAGAGCCAGCTAATGACCAGGACACAGGATGTGTGGAGGAAAAACAACCATTTCCTGTGAAATTTGTGGAGCAGAGAAAGGGAAGTTGGTATATGTGATTGAGGAAAACAGACCTTCCTAACAGCTCGGGGGAGAAAAGGCTGCAGGACCTAGACTGAGGAAGCAAGTGACTCATAAGTCTCAGAGATGTGATTCGAGCCTCCAGACTGAAGTGGGAGAGAGGCAAAGAAGGCAGACACATGAACTACCCTAAGGTGACGTGGGGCACTTAGACCACATAGGACTTGGTTTAGTTTTATGTGTTTCTCTTATTGTTGATTACTGTTTTCAGTTTTTCAGTGTTGGGGCCGTGTGCATGCTAGGGAAACACTTTAACACTGATCTAGTTCTCCAGCCCCATTTTGTTTTCAAAGGATGTCTAAACTTTTTATTGAGTTCAAGTCCTCCAGGCCAGAAAACCTCTAGCCTAGAGTACTGCACGCACATCCTCAGAGGAGGTGCATAATGGCCTTTGTAGCTGAGAGGCAGCCCAGACCTAAAAGCTGTCCTGGAGCCCTGTGGGAATTGGGTGCATATGATGCCAAAGTACAGGGAGAGCTGCAAGGGTCAGATCTCACCTGGCTGCCAGTAGGCACCTGGTCATAGGTAGGCAAAGGTTGAGGCCGGTGGGGCATTTGGAATCCATGTTCTCAAAGCAAGCTGGCTAAAGTGTGAGGTCCCCTAAAAGATGCTCTCTAGTACTACACCAGAGGGCTCTCTGATAACCCCTCGTGGTGGTGACCTGGAAGATGCTGTGGCCATGGCGTGCAAACCTGAAATGATCCACAGAGTAAGGCTGCCAGCATTTAAGGTGGTAGCGCATGCCTGCATCCCAACACTCGGGACTGCTGGTTCAAAACATCCTGTGCTGCACATTGAGACCATGTTTCAAGAAAAAAAAAACAAGACCAAGTCCAAATTTAACCAGAATGGGTAACAGTGAAAGGGCTCATGGGCTAAAGGCATCCACTACCAAGCCCGACAACCTGAGTTCAATTCCTGGGACCTCCATGGTAGAGAGAGGACCAACTCTGACAGGTTGTCCTCTGACCTATACACGTGCTCTATGGTAGGTACACCTACCCCCATACTACGCACAGATAAATTTAAAAAAATTAATTAACCAACATGATTGTTCAATTCACAGTCAAGACAATCTTTTTTTCCAACATGCCTATGGACCAACCTGAGAAAGACCATGAATTACCCAACTGAGTGCCTTTTCCGGTGATTCTAGGCTGTATCAAGTTGACAGTTAATTCTGACTACAGCAGGGCCAAATGAGATTCTGAAGAGAGCAAGATCATGAGTGTGGAACAGGTTCAGAAATGCTTTAACCATTTTTATTCTCCTTTTGTGTGCGCGCAAGAAGAATCAGAAGTAAGTGAAGGTGGCACAGGCCTCAGCGTGCAGGAGGCTGGGGTGGTACACGCCTCAGCGTGCAGGAGGCTGGGGTGGGAGGATCGAGGCCAGCCTAGTGTGCAGACCGAGTCAGTCTGAGGCCGGCCTGGAACTCATTGAGATCTTTACCCTCAGAGAGTACAAAATGAGATCCTTACTCTCAAAACAAACAAACAAACAAACAAACAAATAAAACAAGCAAAATTCAGGAATACAATAATGTCCCCAGTGAAATTAGGATTTTTCTCACCCTATGGCTCTGAGTCCAGTGATGTGCTGATGTCACCAAGAAGGCAAGCTTCTCACAGCTCTTTATTGACTATGGTAGGGCCCCAACTGAAACGCTCTTTAAAGGACCACTGTTTAAGGGCAAAAGTCACTTGGGGAACAATATAAATGGAAGTTTTGAAGGCAAGAGGAACTCGAATCCCATCTGTGCTTCAAGATTTCTTGGACTAATTCAAGAGTGGGCAAAAGAATGACCCGCCTTGTATATCAGGTACTGCTGAGCCCATTGCCCTACTCAATCCTCACGTGCATCCTGTGAGGGTGATGGTGTCAATTTTACCTGTGACAGCCTGCCTCCGGTAGACAGTGCATCAGAGGTCTTGAATGATCAGATCAGAGTGATGGATGAGCCAACCTGAGCTCTCACTGGGACAACTGGTGCTAAGAAGAGGGGTTGGGGAGAAGATGAAAGAAGGTGGAGGAGGGGAGAGAAATGGAGAGGAAGGAGAGGGGGAGGCAGAGGAAGGAAGAAGAAAGAGGATATTCTGTACCATACCCCAACCCCCTCAAAACCTCCAATGAATACTCAATTCTTTCCACTTGCAACTTGCAGGCACAATGTATACCATGACATAAACCCAGGGTGTCCCCACGACATATATGAGAGACAGGTGCCAGCGACCCTGCTCAAATGTCCAAGCTGTAAACACAGCAGGTTACCACGCTACCCACCCACAAGTTAGCACCAGCAGCAAGCTCGGCCTTCATCTCCTTTCCAGGCCAAGGCCCGGCAGGAAAGGAGACTCTGGTACTGTGAAGTCACAAAAGCAGGAGAATGGGCAGCATTTCAGATGAGATGCTGGGCTCTGCAAGCTCCTGAGCCCTACAGAAATGTTTCCTTCTGTAAGGCAGGCTGCTCCTTTGGAAGAGGGTTACCCTCAGGCTCCAATCCACCCCAGCTTTGCCGCTTTGACTTACCACAGGCAAACAGGAACCTCCTGGACTGTTTCTTGGGGTCAGGACCCTCTATGTCTGCATTTCCTCTCCTAAAAATGACCTGGAAGAAGGGAAGGAGGGGTGTAAGGAAGCAGGCTTTTTGTTTGTTTGTTTGTTTCCCTACAGAATACAAGCTGCAGGAAAAGATAGATGGACCATATTCTACAACCCTAACCAGGGAGTTTCATAATGGTTCCCTCGCTGTACTTGGAAAGGTGGGATTGCATATACAGACAGTGTAACCATAAAGAATATTGAGAGACAAAAGCCAGGGCACAGAGGAAGCCTGCCTTGGGGGCCTTGCCTTAATTGTTCTGCTCCGTTTTTAGGACACCCCTCCATACAGACAAAGAGTAGCCATTTAGTCAGCATTGAGTCCTTGGTGGGAGACCCAAGCTTCCTAAATTCACCTGGCCCAAGGATTAGGTGTGCCAGTCCCCTCTGGTGGCTTCCTCCTGCCTGCTGGATTTGCTCACATCCTACACATGGCACCTGTCCACACGCCTGCTCTTGCCTCTGCTCATTTCTGTTGAGGACATCCTAGTCATCCTCTGAGGTGCTTTGTGATTAATAAGCTGGCCCTGCCCCTTCCTCCTCCGAGAAGCTTCCTGGTCGGCCCCCACCGCGTGCATTCCATATCCTGGTGTCCAGGCAGCACCGGGCAGAAGAACAGCAACCAGATCTGGGCCCCAGCACAACAGCTGCACGCTGTGCTGGGCACTGGCAAGCCTGAGCCTCCAGCTGTTGGTCGCCACCCCAGCACCTATTTACAGCTCTCCTCTGTGACTCCCAACGGGCTCATGCTGGCGTGTTCCCTCAAGGTTCAGCCAATAGCCAACTGGAGACAACCGAGTCTGTATGGACAGTTGCCCCTCTCAGTTCAAATCTGGGTTTGTGAGCTGGGTGTAGTGGCATACGCCTTTAATCCCAGCACTTGGGGTGCAGAGGCACATGGATCTCTGTGAGTCTGAGGCCATCCTGTCCTAGATAGTGACTCCCAGGACATCCAAGCCTGCATAGTGAGACCCTGTCTCAACCAAACCAAACCAAACCAAACCAAACAAAACACAAAATAAAATCTGGTTTTCTCTCACAGCAATAGAAAACAAAGGTAGAAATTCTGTCCCCAGGACTCTGGAGATGTGTTCTGGTGTGGAAAGATCTTGAGGCCAAGGCTAGCCCTACGACATACTGTCTTTCCTGAATGAAGGCTGGAGCTTGGTTGAATGCCTGAAATTTCATCAGTCAGAAGGCTGAGGCAGGATAATTGCAAGCCAAGGCCCACCTATGCTACATGATAAGGCCCTGCCTCAAAAATTTAAAAAAAAAATAACAGATTGTTTGAGCCTCTTACTCTAAACACATAAACTCAAGGCAGGGTGAGAACTTCATAACCGAGACACCATAGGGCCCTGCCAACGTGACGTCCCACGGTTTTGTGACTCACACTCTCTGTTCTTCCTCCAGCAGAGAGGTCAGAATCATCTAAAGCCACACCAGTTGCTTTTCCTTGAGCACCCCAAGCCTCACCGGGGTCCAAAGGGAAAGATAAAACTCCCAGCTAATCTCCAAACAGCCTAAGGCTGCCTGCTCCATCCTGCAGGTGGCAAGAGGGGGCGTGAGGGAGGATTGCTGTTGCTATGGATACAAAAAAAATGTTCCTCTCATTCATACCATCTGTCGGGAGTCAGGATAGAAGACAAACTGTTGGTTGCCCTCACTCCCCTGGCCTACCTTTCTAACCAATTACAACTGTATGCTAAATTTAAATGCCACTCTGAAATCGGGACATATAAGGTCTCCGCCTGCATCCGAAGAGTTTCATAATGGGTAGAGCTGTAGAGCAATGAGGAAGTAGACTTGGAGGCAATCTAAGCTGTATTGTACAGTCACCACAATTAGAGATCTAAAAAATAAAGAAAAAGAAAAAGCTGTTCCTCTCTCTGGCTGAAGCTGAAGTTCCAGCAATGAACAGACATCTGCCCGGAGCTCTTGAAGAGAGGCAGCATCAACACCCCAGGGAGCAGCCATAAACAGGGAGCCCTCTCCAGGAAGCTACTGCTCGCCAGGGAAGAAGGGTCGGAAGTGAGGAGGAGGCTGCGGGAGAGTGAAGGGCAAAGAAGGATGGGGTGCCGAGAGGCTGGGTGGGACGGAGGGGGAGCCACAGAGCAGGGCTGGAGGAGTAGGCATACAGACAGGGGAAGCTCAGCTTGGGGAAAAACCATGAAGAACTAGCTGACTTTTACAGGGACCGAAGCTTGAGACCCTGAGGGGGCTTCTGGAGGCGCCCATTTATGTTGTTCATTGTGGAAATTGACTATTGAAAAAAAGGGAAGTGTTGGGATGCAGGCCTGTGCAGGCACCTTGTACAGACTTAAATTTCATCTCTACATCAGTCTCAAGATCGAGTTCAAACCTCAAGACGACTCTAACTACCTTACCTCTTCTTTATAGGCTTACATGGTAGTGTTCACGAACTTTGCAAGGCCACATGGCTAGGATTCGAACCCATGTGTGTCTCAGCATGCTTTGTTTGCGTATTTGTTTTTCCCTCTATCATCTGCATGGAGAACTTGTTCCTGGTGTTTAATCCCCAGTGCCTAGATATTTCATATCCTCCAGATCTAAAGCAAGGGAATTCTGACAAGAAGAGGAGCTGAAATATCCGAAGGAGGCAATCATTGATCCTGTGGGCCATTCCGGTCACTTCCTCACAGACAGAAGGAAAAGCGGAGCGTGTGGCAGGCAGAGGAATATGCCTACAGTATGTCCACAGGAGGCTGGGAACAGCAACCACCATTGTGAGAAGCGAGCCTAGGGACAGGGGCTGAGGGGAGAAACACACTTTGGGTTTTCACCAGTTCCTCTTGTATGGAGTGAGTGTTTTACCATGCTTCACATCCATGTATGCATGTTGTATAGTTCTATGTATCTGGATGTTTGTGACGGTGAATGCCACACATCCTTTGTGTGTGGGGGTGAGAACCATGCATCTATACATGTGTATTGGGGCAAGTACTATACCCCATTCTCTATCTCTCAATGTGTGTGTGTGTGTGCAAATGTGTGTATAGGGAGAGTACAGTGCATCTATATGTATGTATTGGTGAGTACCATGCATCCAATGTGCATGTGTTAGAATGAATATGTGCAAGTGTGTCCCTCCATGCTGTTTACCCTCTCCCTTGGCTGTCAACCCTCCCCTCCCCCCTACTTCCTCCAGGAAGAAACTCTTGCCTGTTACCATCTTTGCATCCAAGTATGAAAGGTTCAGCTGTCCCACACATGGAACTATCAACTCCATAAACACTGCACATGGCACCTTAGGATGAGTAGGCACCCAACGTAGGGTCAGCAGTCATATCCCCACAGACCTGGGTCTACTCTGCCCCAGCAAGCAGCTCTCTTTAGTGACTGAAAGATCTGAGTAACTTCTCCAGGCATGTCCTCCTCTTCCTTCTCTTCCTCCTCCTCCTCCACCACCTCCTCCTCTTCCCCTGCTCCTCGAGTGCCTGGCTCCCAGCACCCTGAGACCTGGATCCAGTGCTCACATGAGAGGCCGAGGCCAGCATTTAGTCTGTGAGCAAAGCAGCGGTCTCCATGGCTCAGCACAGTGAAATGAAGGTGGCAAGTCCAGGACAGAGTGTTCTAGACACTCACTCCTGTTTCTGGCATGTGCTAAGCTTCCGGGCTGGGTGTGTCCGAAACTTGGGCTTGAGACTGTTCCATTAACCTGGGGCTCTAACAGTGCAGGGGCCAGCAGCAACTGACTAGCTCCTTGCTAGTAAGCTCCTGCAGCCAGCTGAAAGGACATGAGCTCTGGACATACTATGGTACTGCTGTAACATTTCTAGGCCCCAAAAGAAGTGTAGGCAAGCTACAAAAGGAATGCCAGAGCCACGAGGTATGCAGGCAGCCACAGGGAAGTGGAGCCCTGGGGGAGGAAGGAGTACAGTCCTGGGTAGAAGCATTAATCTGAGTAAAGAGCACACTAAGAGGCTGGGGTTGCAGCCCAGCTGGGAATGTGCTTGCCTCTACACAGCAAACCCTCCTGAATGGAAACTCCAGCACTGTTTAAAATGGCCATGGTGCACATCTATAATCCCAGTACTCGGGGATTACTTGAAGGCAGGGGAATCGCAAACTCAAGTTCATTCACCTGTACATAATAAGTTCGAGGCCAGCCTGGTCTACATAAGGCCTTATCCTTAAAATAAAACAAAGCCTGGAGTGGCTTTAATCTCAGCACCTGGAGGGCACAGGCAGGCAGATGTCTGTGACAGAGGCCATCCTTGTCTATGTAGTTTCCAATGAGACAGAGCTGCATAATGAGACCCTATAAAAACCAAAACCCCCGAAATCTCCAACATGACAAACACAGTATTATCCATGTGCACACAGTGGCCTGCACACTCACTCAAGCAGAGAACCTGTCCCATGATGCCTACAGCAATGCTCAGAACAAGAGAATGGGAGAAAACTGACCACACCTGGTACCACATAGGGCTGTGTACTTGGAAAGGACGATTCTTCAAGATCTGACAGAAAAGGGAGTGTCCCAAAGCAGACTGCAGTGGCAGTTTATGGCCGGAGGGGCCCTGTCATTGTCCCTCCAGACGGCTTTAAAATCAGCCACCGGCAAACAGAGGATCAATGTTTTAGAAGGCGTGCCTTGTCATCAAGGACCAGGCATGTGTTTTACGTCTGTGGCACGTGCTAGTGTGAGGCGGGCCAAGGTACCCTACAATGAGCTGCACAGGTGTTTGTCTTTAAGGATTTTCCCAAGAGGTAGCGCAGGCTACTCGAGCCTGGAGCTTGGGGGCTGCCTGCTCTTCGGTCATCTCTGGTGGCTCAGCCTCCAGACAAACAAAATGAACCTAATATACAAACAATATTACGATCTGAGCAAAGTTCAGAATCCCAGTAGCTCTAAGGTACTGTCAATATACTGTAGCCAATCCATGTGATAAGCTCATGTTTGACTACACCCACTTAAGCTTGCCCACAGGTGCCCAAGTTCTAAAGAGAATGTAATATGAATTTCCTATCATTTTTACCATAAACATTTGAGGGAGGAAAACAAAGTAAAGAGTAATATTGTGCCCGGAAGTATACACCTATAATCCCAGCTCTCTGGGCGGAACTTAAGTTCAAAGCCTTCTTAGGCTCCAAAGCCTGCCTGGGCAACTTAGTATGATCCTCTCTTAAGATTCAAAACATTAAAGAGGGCAGGGGGTGTGGCTCAGAGGTTGAATAATTGATTAACATGCCTGAGAGGGCTCAGGCTATGGTCTCCAGTATAAAACCATCCAACCAACAACCCTACAAAGTAATAAGAAAGGGAAAATATCAACTCAAGGACTCACACAACTGGAGCATTAAAATGTGGTTCTATTTGCTGAAATTTTTAAATAAAAGATTAGCTGTAAGTAGTGGTACACATTTGCAATCCCAGCACCTGGGAGGTAGAGGCAGGAATGTTAAAGAGTTCGAGGCCATTGTCAACTACATATTGAGTTCAAGTCCAGCCTGAGCTACATAAGACCCGTTCTCAGAAAAGCTAAAGAAAGGGAATTAAGATAACAAAAGGAAAATTCTAAGTCTTCACAGGGAGGTATTGCTCAAAGAAGGGACAGGAAGGCAGTAAGGGGTCGGGAATGAGCCCTGTTCTCTACCTAGCCCAGTGTCAGAGTTAAAACTTGGTCTTGATGGAACCAAACTCAAAGCTTGAACAGAATGAGCTCAGCAGCTGTCAGCCACGTGTGATATGCAAGGCCAGCTGCTGCTGAGGGCACACACGTGGCCATCTGGGCTGCACACCACAGACCAAAGTGGCGAGGGTGAGGGTTGTAAATAATTCTCCTATGATTTCAGGATGCTTATGGTCTGACGTTCACTGCTCTGACAACCGCACGTGCATGAGCAAGTCACCATTCCAAACACGCACTGGCCACACGAGCCCCTGACAGTCCCTTCATTCAGAACATGCCCTTTGAGTGGCAGCTGTACCACTGAGCAGATGCTCTCGCCAAGCCTCTGCTGTGTGTCCGCTGTGTGCAGGCTTTGTTCCTGAGAATCCAGAGAGGGACTGAACTGGACTCGTCTCCAGGGGCTCGATGTATGCCTGGGAGAGATAAGCTCTTGAAACAGAGGTTAGTTGCTCATGGAGAGGAGGGGACCTTCTCCAGTTCATAACAGGCAGCAAGGCACTGGTGACCAAATACAGACTGTGCATGGATCCTCACTCCAACAGACAGCTGGAGATGCCATTCCCAACAAGCAGGCCTGTGTGCTTCTCTCGACATGGACAGGTGACACTATATGAAACTGCCGTCTCTGTCCTATGCAGTAATGACCACAGTGTTACAAGGGAAGGCTCTTTTTAAGTGATGTCTCCTGGACTGTGTAGAGAAAAACATGACATAAACAATGGCATCAGAAATCAGCTTTAAATGCTTCAGAAGAAAAATCCAGGGGGCCAGCAAAATGGCTCAGCAGATAAAGGTGCTTGCAGACAAGTCCAGTGACCTGAGTTCAATCTCAGGGACCCAGATACTTGAAGGAGAGAACCGACTCCCCCAAATTGTCTCTGACCTCTGCATAGGAACTGTGTCACACATGCCCATAAATGTACACACACATAATAAACAAACAAAAATAAATGGAAGTTTAAAACAAAAAAGAATGGAGAGAAAAGTAAAAAAGAAAGTCATGGAGTCAGCATAATGAAGCATCATGGGAATAGCTGGAGAAGCAGGGGAAGGGCAGATATATATATGAAAAATTATATATATACATAAACATAATTATATGTATGTTTATAAATATAATCTATATTATATATTTATATTTATATATTTGGTTGGCTGGGTTTAGCTTGTTTGTCTTGCTTAAGAGGGGTAGTTGGAGACAGGGTTTCTCTGTATAGCCTTATCTGTCCTGGAACTTGCTCTGTAGACAGACTGGCCTCAAACTCACAGAGATCCTCCTGCCTCCGTCTCCCAAGCGCTGGGATTAAAAGCTTGCACCACCACTGTTTCATAGGTTTTGTTTTCTAAGACGGTTGTAGCTGACCTAGAGCTCTTTTTCTATATACCACTTCTGCCTCACACTTTCAGCAATCCTCCTGCTTCTGTCTCCTCGAGGCTGGCGTTACCACATACCTACTCATAGAAGCTGGGATCATCGTGAGACTCCAGCAGTCTCTCTGTGATTCAGTTCTCTCAGCCATAAAATGGGTGTGGCCCCAACTTCTACTAAAGTAGGGGTGCTCATGAGGTAAAGAAGGAGCAGTCTCAGGATGTTCTTTCAGGCTCTTTGAAGGACAGGGGCTGTTAGTGCTCCACAGACTTGGGTTAGCTATGTTCAACCCAGGCTGGGTTTGCCCAGCCAAGCCGTTGACTGGGAAGGCAGAACCTCTACCAGTCAGCAGAGGAGAATCAGACCCGAGCCTGAAAAGCAAACTCAGATAGAGACGTGGGCATGGTGGGGAGACACCCCCACCCATCACAGGATGGAAGGATTGGGGCTGTTCTCTGCAGTTCCTAGGGATGGGGCTGTTCAAACTGTGGGTTCCCATTACCCAGCAAACAAAAGAAGCATATACCAAAGCTGGCCCCACCCCTACTGCAGAAAGAACAAGCCTGGAGTTCCTAAGGATCAAAGTTACTTCAAGGAATTCAGTTCGAGATGACTGGAAAAGCCAGGCCCGCAGAGGTAAAGCCAACAGGAGGAGGCTTTCCTCTAAATCAGCACGCAGTCAGTCCCTCTCACAAAGAACACTGCCAGAGCCCTCTGCATGGGACTCCACAGGGAGGAACAGTTCGCTGTTCATCCCGCACTTCCTGCTGTCTGTTCAAAGCACCTTGCACCTTGCGCCTTGAGAGATTCTGGGGATCCTCCGATCCCCAGAATCTCTTAAAGGCCAGGGGCTCCAGACACATGCACAGAGCTCCGTCCCGCAGCCACAGGGCAACTGGTGACAAGCAGTCACAGAGCCAGGAATGCGTTCCTGGTCTCCAAAACAGACAGGACATAACTCAAGCTTTTTGAAGAGTAACCACTGGGACCCAACCTGTGTCCTCATCTCTGTACCTGAAGAAGGCAGTACTGATCGCCCTTGAAATCCCTGGGACACCAATAGGGGCTATTGTGGTGGCCCACTTGTTAGGCCCACTGCCCCCGCGGAAGTTGTTGGCACTAAGAGGACACAGGTGCCAGAGAACTCACAGAGGCAAATGCGGAAGGCCAATTAGCCTCCGGCTTTTTTTTCTCTCCGGGTCTGTTCCTAAGGGATACTGACTTTATCCTCCTACTAAACCACCTAAGACATAGTGGACAGCGAAAGACCTTGCAAACGAAAGCTCTTTCCGCTTTAGAAGCCCAGGCCCAGAATAAACAATGTGGAAGGAGACACGAGAGTACTCTGGTTTCAACACGCCTCTTCCCGGTCCCGTACAAGCCCTTCCCAGCTCTGCCGGTGAGGGTGAGGCTGAGACTGAGGCTGGCCTGGGATAAATTAACCCCGCCCTCTCCGGACAGCTGCAGCAGGCTGAGGCGGCAAGGCAGACCCCAGCCCAGGGCCAGCTAGCCAGTGGCAGGGCAGATCTCCAGGGTGGGGTGCTCCTGGGCGGGGACAAGCACAGGCAGCCAGGGGCCACAGGATATAGAAAGGACAGCAGCGCTGGCCCCTCGGAGCGTCCCCACCGGCCAAGCAACCAGCCCGTGTTCCCGCCCGCCACTGGCCAGGCCACTGACATTTGGCCCAACTTCCTGTTAACAAGGAGAGAGAAGAGAGGCAGAAAAAATATAATAATAAAATAAAAATAAGCAAAGAGCTCTGTCAGAGGATGAGATAGGGTCGGGAGCCCAGATCGCACAGAGCAAAGTTTGAGGACATTCCCCTGAACGATGACAGGAGACCCTGCTGCTGAAGGACGACTACTCTGCGCTTGTGTGTTAAGGTTTCTGGGGTTAGAATGTCCATTTTTATTGGTAGAGAGCCCACGGCGCGCCCCGCAGGTGGGTCTGAGATCCGGGAAGGAACAGCCGCACCTGACCCTCCAGGGCGTCCAGTAGGGCGCAGAGTCCAGACGACACTGGCACTGTCCCCACCCTCTCCCGCGCACCCGGAGCCCACTCCCACTCAGTCTTACCGAAGGTCTCGCGGGCCTCCGGGCCTCAGGTCAGGGCCTGCCTTGCTTGGCCTCTATCTGAGGGCGCAGAGATCCGGGACCCCGCGGGCCGCCTGCCGAGCCCGGAGCTAGCGAGGCGGCCCGCCGCAGGCTGAGCCGGCCGGGTGCCTGTGGTTCTGCGAGCTGCGGAGGACTCGGTTAGGACACGCCCCCATCTGAGGCTCAGCCAATGACAGGGCTATCAAAGGCGAGGCTCCGCCCCAGGCCTGAGACGCACGGCCAATGGTCGTGCAGCGCGGAGCTCACCCCAACACCCTCCTAGTTAGTACCGGTCTGGGGACCGCTGTCACTACTGCAGCCTCGGACACACGTGGGCTGAAACCCTGCCCTAGCCGCTCCCACCCTGGCCACAGGTCGAAGACCCAGCCCTGAGCCGCTGCGGGACAAATACCCGGCCTTGGTGTTCTGGTGTCAAGGGAGAGGGAAAGGCTGGGCCTCACCAAGCTTGGCCTGAGCAGCTGGAAAGCCAGACTCACTGTCCACTTTTAGACTGGAAGGAGCATCGAAAGACTTCTAGGACTGCTTGGTCTTCTTGGGCCCTCGTTTTTTGCTTTTCTGCGTGCAGTCTTCCTTGCTTGGGTCCTCCCTTGAACCGGCCTTGCTTGTGCTAAAGCAGTGGGAAATGGGGTGGTGACACGGACCGATCGCGTTATCTGGGTCCATCGCAGTTTCTCTTTCTTGGCTGTCAAATGGCTAACCTCTATTTCTGATCGCTTTCACGAGTGACCACGCCTCTCACAGTTTCAGAGAAAATTACGAACGAATGGTTTGGGCCTGGAAGTCCTGAGAATTCACACGGACCCTGCGACAACAGAGACTAGGCAAATAGGATTCAAGTGGACTGACTCACCCCTGGGGCTTAGAGCCCATCACCCAGCTTGGCCCATTGCAGAGTTCATAAATGTTCTTGGAACTGGGCTGACCCAGGGGGAGGAAAGCAGGCAGGCTTGGGCTGCGAAGGCAAACAGTACCATGACTCCAGGCTGCTGGAATTCCCCGGGTACCACCCTCTGGAGAGCATGCCACTTGGCCAGGCAAGTGTGGGCAGCAACTCCTCCATCTCCAAACCTAGGGTCCGTTTTATTTTTATTTTTTTCTATACTCTTTGCTGTTTCGTCTTAGCCCTTGGGGTTTCTCAAGTTTGTCTCTTAGCATCCTTAGAATTCCCTCCACTTCTGCAGATGAGTTTTATCCCCAACACTCGACCCCACTCAGTCTGCAAAACTCATCACTGACTCTAAGAGGGACAGTACTGGGCTCTGGTGGGACTCCAATCATGACACCACCAATCAATGAACACCTTCCATGTATCATTTCATTTAAACTCAGACCTGACAGATCTTTTCGATATCATCATCATCTCCTTTCACAGATGGGGAACTGAGATCTGTAATAAAGAGCCATTTATCAAGATCATGTGCATATTGATGTGTCTGTATTCAAACCCAGAACTGATTCCAAGTCAACATACACAACCCTGGTGTGGGGCCTCTATAGCCATTACTGGGCCTCTGGGGACCCTGGACAGGTAAGATCTCTAAATGAACTGCCAATTGATCTGATCACACTGTAGAGCTCGCACATCTAGGGGGAGGAGACCCGGATGACCTGGCCCCGCCTTTTATGTAATAATGTAATAGAGGAAAAGCATGGTCTCTGTCCAGAGCTCCACTCCCATGGACAAGGCTCATAGCTACTTGCCTGAGCCCAGGCTAGGCAGTATGAAGCTAGAGATGGAGGTGAGTCACCCATTCATGTGACCATCTGTCACTCTGTAGCAGGTGACTGAGCAGACATAGGTGACCGTATAGGAACCCTATTCTGCCTTATTCTTTCTTTATTCAGCCTCATGGTCTTACACAACACAACATTCTGCCTTCCAGAACAAAACAAGTCTGACATGTTCAGGAGCACTGTGAGCCAACGACGTCTAGTAACGATAGCGCTGTTCGGCACAGAGCGTTCTCGAGACAAGACTTTGGTGTGTACTCTAGGCTGGTCTTGATCACCACGTGCTCCAGGCTGATCTCAAAACTCGGTTACCTTGCCTTGTCCTCCCAAATGTGGAGATTATGTGCAGGTAACATAAGTCTGGGCTAGGACAGAAGTTCTGACAGCTCAAATATGAGAATTTACCAATACTTCCCAGCATACTTTGTACCAGGCTTTTTGTCTCATGAGACTCCACCAAGAAACTCCTACTAGGGAGGTGCGGTGAACTGAGTTTTAACTCTGAAATAGGGCAAGCTGGACATTGATGGGGCTGACTGAGTAAAGGAATCAGGTAAGTTTGGTTTTTTGGAAGGCTTGGGATAGGGATGTCAAAACTCAGAACTCAAAGCTGTCAGAATAGGGTGACTAGCTAGATTGAGGGTACATCCAACTCTTCTGCAAAGAAAGCATTATACTATGTTAGGGAGAAATAGTATCTGGCTTCTTTCTTAACAGACGAATGAATGAATGAATGAATGAATGAATGATGCAGTAGTCCCGCATTTTGTATTTAACATTAGTCACTTCCCCATCCTGCTTTTCTAGGATGCAGCTTGAGGAGGTTGCCTGGGAGATACAGATGGCTACTTAGCATCAGAGGGAGGGAGAGAACGAAGACCCAGATTCAGCCCTAAAAATATCCTCATCTCTACCCGAAACAGTAGCCTGCGCAGCCTCAAAGCAGCCCCAGCTGGTGGCCCTGTCATTATCAGCATCCACCTGACCACTTCCAAGGGGGCTGCAGAGAGACCAGGACCGCCTCCCCTACTGCCACTCTCCCAGTATGCTAGAAACAAGGTGGAGCCTGGAGACTCACCCCGGGTGGGGACATTTTCCACTCTGGGGTCTTCCCCTTGCTTTCAAGTATTCCCCCAGCAGGGGTGACACTGTGAGTGTGTGGTTCCCAGGCTTTCTCTAGAGCTGACATCAAAGTGCCTTAGCTTTCAGGGGAAGAGGAAGGCTGGTCTCCACGGAGCCCAGTGACCTTGTGAAGTGATGAAAAGAGGCTGATGGGCCCCAGGCTGCCTTGACAGCTAGTTATCTTTGGAAGACTTTCTAAGCCAGGAAGTGGCAGCAGTGATGCCTCCCTTGGGCATACCCACTGGTGTCTGAGAAACAAGATCATGGCAGCTTGTCCAAGCCTCTTATCGTCCAGTAGGCTGCAGCAGTACCACTGTTCTTAGATACACATACCAGAATTCAAGGTCATCAGGGACCCATGAGGCCCAGCACACCTTCAAGGCTTTGCTGACACTGTGGGGAAGAAGAGGAGCCTGTCAGGGGGTTTCTAGTCAGGATGATTCTTGGAGCCCCACAGCACTTTGGGGGAACGTATGCACATGTGACAAAGTCAGTGCTGGGGTAGTCGAGAGATGCTGCAATAGGCAGAAAGTGGCACTCCAACTAGATGTGCCAATTGCAACAGATAAATGCAGTGTGGGTGTGCACAGGAGCTGAAAGAACACAGGGCCTCACAAAGGGTCCAGCCTCAGCCCCAAAGACTGAAGATATCAACATACCCCACCCCCTTTTCCTGAGTTTGTGTATTTGGGGCTCTTTTGTGATGTTTTTGTTTTGTTTTAGTTATTTGTTTGTTCTCCTGTAGTCCAGGCTGGCTTTGAACTGACCACAGAGCCAAGGATGGACCACCCCTCCCCCCCACACCTCTCAAGAGCTATGAGTACAGTCATGCATTGTTATGGTTGACTTCAACACAGATCTTCAAAGCCAACTGTAAAATTTAAGGGCATCATTGTGTTCCCCAGAGACACAAGAGCCAAAATAAGACCACCACACTCTGGGGACCCTCATGGTGTGCTGGGCTTCAGTTGTGGAAATGCATGTGATACCCATTCCAGAACATACTGTGGTAGCTGAATAAAACCTGGAGATAGTTCCCAACAGTGCTACCCAACTGTCCACACAGCAACTAAATGGGCCAAGGAAAAGAATCCTCTTCTCTCTTCTGGTCTACAAAGGAGACTCACATTCTGTCTGTCTGTCTGTCCATCACATATCCATCCCACAGCATATTTGTAAGTGGGGTCCCTGCCTGACGACTCCTTGGAGCCAGCACACAACAGTTACCTGACCGTCCGACTGTCCGACTGTCCTAAAGTCCGACTGTCCTAAAGTCTGACTGTCCAAGCCTGTGCTCCTGTGTTGTTTGATATAGTTTGAGTGTGCTTGTGAGTGTCCATGTGAGTTTGTGTGAGTGTGCAGGTGAGTGTGCTTGTGAGCGCATAAATGTGACTGCGGGTGCCGCAGCACTGTGGAAGTCAGGGGATAACTTCGGGTGCTCATCCCAGCCTTCCACAGTGTTTGAGACAGGTTTCTTGTTCGCTGCTCGGTATGCCTGGTCCGCCTGCTTCCTGTCTCACTGTAGGAGAGCTGGGTCACAAAGATGTGTCCCTGTGTCTGGCTGTATGCAGGTTCTAGGGATCTGAGTGCAGGTCTTCACATCGGACAACCCTGAGCCCTCAGTGCACACACAGCTTTCTTCACATGGATGCTAAGGATGTACCTAGAACAAAGTATCCCAGATCGGCCCAAACTTGTACCAACTCCCTGCCTCATCTTTCCCTGTGCGAGGATTATAGACACAAGTCACCATGGCCACATGTTTCTTATTTTCTTTGCTTCCCAGCTGCCATGAAGTGAACAGGACCCCTGGGCCACATGCTCCCTCCATGATGTGGTATGCAGCCACAGACCCAAAGCAGGAAAGCCAACCAGCTCTGAACCAAAACCATGAGCCCAGGCAAACCTTTCTTGCTTATCATTTTTCTCGGCTGTTCTTCTCAGTCACAGAACCCTGTCTGTCACACAGCTCATCCGAGCTCCCCAGATCAGACCTCCTGAGAGGAGTCACAGTACAGCATTCACCATGGTCACCCTAGTGGCCGGCATGCAGTAGATGACCACATGTTTAGTAGAGGACGACACTGAGGTAACAGCTTCTTACCATGGCTTCTGTGGTTGGGTAGCCACTCACTGCCCTAAAAAACAACAACAACAAAAAAAAAAAACAAAACAAAACAAAAAAACAAATAAACAAAAAAACTGGCTTTCTGAAAGGCAAATAATATAAACAATTAAACAAACAAGGGAGCTATGGATGTGGCTCAAAATAGTGCTTGTCTGGAGTGCATAATGCCCTTGGTTCAATCCCCAGAACCCGGAAGGAGGGAAGCCATTGAGTGAGACCTTTGTAGCCCCCATACACTGATTCTCTAATGGCCTGGACTCTACCCACAACTCTGGCCTGTGTGGTCTCTCAGAATAACTGTGTGCTTCTGACATCTCAAAAAGTCATGTCACCCTGACACTCTCCTCTACCGTCCGTTCTACATTCCTGTTCCACCCACACACCCGCACTCCAGATAAGCCTTTGGTGAATCTTGTAATGGATAAACGTTTTTAAACTGCAGTTCGTTCCTGCCCGCCTGCCTGCTTTCATTGTAATCTTTCTCCCAGGGCAGCTTAGATAGCAAGGGACTCCCTACAACAGCCCAGACCCTGGGAGTTCAGAAGGGACTGCTCCCTCTTTGTATCAGATCACCGTGGCCTACAGGAGGCATTCGTTCCAAGCAATTCCGCGCTTGGGTTTTCATCTAGAAAAGTCCACGCCTCTGCCCAGGACTTAGCGCGGCAGAAGAATGCTTGCTGCGCATGCTCAGGACCCAGGATTTCCTCCCCGCGGGGCAAGAGAGAGATAAACAGATAAAGAGAGCGGGAAATTTAGTTGCGTTTTGTTGTTGTTGCTGCTGCTGCTGTGACAAAAACCTACAAAAGCAACTTAAAGAAAGAAGATGTTATTTTGAGGTAATGGCTTAAGAAGGGGGTACAGTGCATCATGGGATGGGAGGGATGGCGGCATAGCTGTGGACGCATAGATGCTCACATTACAGCCACAATCAGGAAGCAAGAGAGTAGGCAGGAAGTTGGGCCCCCGGTGGCCCACTACCTCCAGCAATACTTCCAACTTCTCAAGGTTCCACAGCCTTTCAAAACAGCACCACCAATCGGAGACCACACAAGAATGTACGGGAGACAGAAGACATAATGTATTCAGAGCATAACAGTAGTGGAACCCACTTCCCTTCTTCCCCCACCCCCATAGAGAAGGGGGAATGGCAGGTCTGGCTAGCCCTCCAGCAGGAGTATATTGGGTCAGGATTTTACTTCAGTTGGGTAAAGCCTCTACTGGCTGGACGCCGGGCACAGGCAGTTCTTACTTTGGGTAGAATGAGATGCCGTGGGTCCATCAACATTCAGCAGCAGCATCCTCCAACCGGGAGGAAATAAAAGTCACAAGGAAGTAATGGCTGCTCCAATTGTGTGGCCAACAGTCAGGGGATCCCAGAACAAAGAAAAAGGACTTGGCGGGAGGGGGCTGTCTTCTAACAAGACTGTAGCTGTCCTTTGGAGCAAAGCAAGTTCATGCCAAAGGGATTCGCTCTGGTCAGTGAGAGAGGAGTGGTGTCTGCAAGCCAAACTATGGGAGTCGGGAAAGAGTCTAGCCAGGTGCTCACTGCCCCCACCCCTGCCAGATCTAAGATGTCCGCTTGGTGTTACCTCCCCTACCCCCGCCCTTCCTCCTCCCTACCCAGTGACTACTGTCACTCCCTCTCAGACTTTGCTTTAGGTCATCACCTAGAGAAGCTTCCTTATCACCTGGCTTGTGTTCTTCCGATCTACAAGGAGCCAGCTTCCCTTTCCTCCAACTTTCTAGTCTGAACTTTCTAGTGACTTCTAGAATCATGGTTGTCCCCAATAAAAGGAGCCAATTTTAAAAAAGGATAATTTTTAACATGTAGAAACTGTGTGTGTGTGTGTGTGTGTGTGTGTAAAATATATCTTTAATCCTAGCACTCAGGAGGTGGAGGTTGGTAGATCTCTCTGTGTTAGAGGTCAGGCTGGTCTGTCTATACTGTGAGTTCCTTACTGCCTAAAGCTACACAGTGAGACCCTGTCTCAAAAAGCAAACCAGCAAACAACAACAATGACTAAGCCATGTGTAGATGCTGAGCTCTGTATACAGGTCAGTTGGTAGAATGCTTGCCTAGCATGTATGAAGTCCTGGACTCAATACTCAGCACCACAGGAACCAGACCTACTGATGTATGTCTTAATCCCAGAACTTGGAAGTTCAAGTCATCCTCAGATGTGTTTATCACCCAGATATTTGGACCATAATATTTTAGTTGCTATAATTTGGATTTATAGTTTGTTCTTCAGAGGCCTTTATGTTGAAGATACTGTTGTTAGGAGTTGGCAGAGCCTTGAAGAGTCGGTGAAAATCTCAGGTCATTAGGGATGTGTTCTTGGTAAGACAGCAGCAATCCAGTGTGCAAGTGCTCTCTCTCTCTCTCTCTCTCTCTCTGTCTGTCTCTCTCTCTCTCTCTCTCTCCCTCCCTCCCTCCCTCCCTCTCTCTCTCTCTCTCTCTCTCTCTCTCTCTCTCTCTCTCTCTCTGTCTCTGTCTCTCTCCTGACTACTTTGAAATAAACAGCTTCCACTGCCATATAAGACAGCCTCAAAATGTTACCCCAGCTACATGACCAAAATCAACAGGACCAAAACTTCCAAAACAGTAAACCAAAATGAATGACAGGTATTTCCTTACAGCGACCAAGATGAAAAAGGTCTTCAGTGGATATGAATCAATTCATACTACCAGTACAGGTATCTGTGAAATGTAGAGACGGTGTGAAAACGTGGTTTAAAGTTTGGGTTTTGTAGTTAAATCAGCTTGAGTTGAAATCTTAAATACAGTTGCATGATCTAGTCACATAAAATGGGTACGGTACCCTGTCTAATGGGGTGGACATCAGCTTGGACAGTAAAACCCACAGAATATGGACCACTATTTTTGTGAGCATGATAAAATATACATTTAAAAAACATTCCACCCATTTCAAAGTACAAAACCCAGGAACACATCATAAATCCTTGAGGTTTCGCAACATTCAGAACTCTTATCTAGTTCCTGAACATTTTTATCACTCCAGGAGGAAACCCCGCCCCCACGGAGAGTCACTCCCTGCCCATTTCCTCCCAGCCTCTGACATCTGGCAAGCTGCTTTCCGGGTCTATGGAAAATCACTACCTTTCACCCTCATCTTTTTCTCTCCATCTTTGCTTTGGCTGGTGGCTTTAATCATGGCCGAATTTCCCTCATGGAGACAACGAAATCAAGCTTTAAAAAGAGAACAAACAGGAAAATAATAACAAAACTAAAAACCAAACATGTAGAAATCATTTCGCATATTCCCGTCTGAGACCACCCAGACTCCTGTAGCCCAGACTGACCTTGAACTTGCTATATGGCCGAGGGTGCATCACCACATCTGGCTCAAACATCTTCCGTGAACCATCTTCTGCATTCTTTATCTTGCTCACTAGAAGTCCTGTAGCCAAGTTCTTGCTGGAGTGAGACGACTTCCTAGTAGCTAAACCCATTTCCTAGTTCCAGCTCCTCTCTCTTTGTTTCCTATGCTGAAAGACCTGCCTTCCTCCACCCCCTCCCTTGTCCACCCAAGCTCCTGGCTATAGGAATCCGTTTCCCAATTCTTTCCTTAGGGGACCACGCCCCTTGCCTCTGCTTTCTCAGTTGTCTGGATTCTGGTGACTTCCAACTCTCCCCTAGAGTCTCTGGACCGCACGTCAGTCACCCTTGCTAATCTTAAGACTTCTGGATGTTTTAAATGTCTTCCCAAATTGGTAGTGTGGCAAGGTTAAACCCCCCCCCCCCCCCCCCCGTGCAGTAGCTTGAAGGTTCGAAGACCTGTTGAAGGTGATTAAATTTCAAATGACCTGATGTCCCTGTCACAGAAATGGGTTTGTTACCTCAAGACTGAGATGTTACACAAGTAAAGTCAGCTCCTTCTGCTCGGTCTTGCCCTCTCGCCTTCTGCCTCAGGATACAGGCAAGAAGGCCCTCACCAGATGCCGGCACTTGATCTTGGACTGCTCAGCTTCCAGAAATTTGAGTATAATTCGTGTCTCTATTAAGTGCCCAGCTTGTCCTGTTGAAGTGGTACAGAGACAAGATTTCAGAGTTGGCATATCCAAATTGGATTGACCAGTACCTACTTGATTACAAACCTGAGGATCCTCTCTCTCTCTCTCTTTTTTTTTTAACTTATTCTTTTTATTAGGATAATAAACCTTATCAACTATAATTCCTACAACACCCCTTCCTTGTCTCCCTCAGTTTCCATGGTCTTGACTCCCCAGAATCTACCCCGCTGAATGACCTCAGTTGTCTGTTCTTTTTATTCACAATGTCCTTCCCATAACTGGCAAGACTTACATCTTGTTACATGTTTATTTTGTGTGTCTGGTTATTCTGCCTGTGCATGAATGCATGCAGTGCCTGGAGGGGCCAGAAGAAGGAGTTGAATCCTCAAGGGCCGGAGTTACTGAACAGTTGTGACCTGCGGCAGGGAGAGGGCGCTGGAGACTGAACCCGGCTCCTCTCAAAGAGCAGCCAGTGCTCTAACCTGCTGAGCTATCTCCAGCTGCAGGAATTACACCTTAAGGGCTGGGGAGATGGCTCAATGCATAAAGGCTCTTGCTGCCAGTCCTGATGAGCTGAGTCCGCACCCCAGGAACCACAGGGTAGAAGAGAGAACTGACTCCAAAAGTTGTCCTCTGACCCCCACTCATACACACCCTGGGGCAAGCACCTCACCCCTTTAACAAAGCAAACCAATAAATATATAAATTAAGGTAATGTTTTCATTTTAAGAAATGAAAATGCAAAAGTGATTGAATACAGTGGTTCATCCGTCTAATGTCAGCAGTAAGGGGCAAGGAGTTGGGGCTTGCCTGTGCTATAGTAAGTTGGAGGCCAGACTGCCCTATATGAGACCCCATCTTTATTTTTAAAGAAACAGTAAGTAAGGGTTGGAGAGATGGCTCAGCAATTAAGAGCACTGGCTGTTCTTCCAGAGGTCCCAGGTTCAATTCCCAGCACCCACATAGCAGCTCACCACTGTCTGTAACTCAAGTTTTAGGAGCTCTGATCTGACACCCTCACACAGACATACATGTACGTAATAAAACTGATAGTGTGGTTCTATTTAAATGTGTACCCACTGGAAAACAGTCCTGGTCCAGGGATAAGCCAGTCAGCCATTTCCATTTTCTGTCAGAGCATGTGAAGCTGTCCTTGCTTTGTCTGAGCTCTGAGGACTCTAGGCCTCGCTGCACTGGTTCTAAAGAAGGAAGACAGAGCCAAGACCATGACTTTTTGTAAACATGGTGAGCCAGAACCACAGCTACTTGGAGAAAGAGGAAACCTCCCTTCATCCTCACAGATTTTATATTTTTAGAAATATTGCTTTTACTGTAATGGGTGCTTTGCCTGAACGTATGTATGTATACCTTTTACATACCATGCCTATAGAGACCAGAAGAGAACACTAGTCCTCCAGAGTTGGGGTACTGCTGCCATGCGCATGCTGGGAATTGAGCCGAGACCCTCTGGAAGAGCAGCTGGCTCTGTTCAACACTGGGCCATCTCTGCGAAGGCTCTCAAGACCCTCTCTCCACCCAGAGCTATACACCCCTCCTTTGTTGTTTAAATGTGATACAGAATAGAGCACCCCTTCTCTGATTTCTTTTATACTTTAGATAATGTAAATTGGATTGTCTAATTCCTTTGAGGGGGTGAGACAGTATCTAGCTAAGTAGCCCAGGCTGCCCTTGGACTCCTACTGATCCTTCTGCCTCGGGCTTCCAGCTGTTAGGATTATAGCTATGTGTAACCAGGCATGATGGGCTTTGTGGCACTTGCAAACCAAACTTGCTACTTATTATCAGCACTGAAGCTGATGTCTCTCCAGTTTTGCTGAGCATTAGAGTCACCCGGGGAAATTAAAATTCCCAATGTCAATCTGTCTGGAGATCTGGGAATGGGCCAAGCATCAGCAAATAAAAGAATAATAATTTTGAGACAGGGTCTCACATAACTCAGACTAGCTTTGAACTCAGTGTGTAGTCGAGAATGACCTTGGCCTCCGGATTGTCCCTCCCAAGTCCTGAGGTCACAGGAATGGCCGCTAGAGGAGCTTCTAGGGCACAGCAGAGTTAGGGAACCCCTGCTCCAAGCCAAATGAACTGCTTCCTCTGGGCTCCTTCATTCCTGACTTCTTCAGCCTCTCCCCTTCCCTACTGTTGCACTACCAGTATTGGAAAGGCAGATGCATGGCCTTCCCTGCCTTGCCCATGATAGAACCCAGAACAGTATGAGCTGCAGAGCAAACACATAAAAGATGGGGCCACATCATACTCTTGAACAACTTTTCTTTCAAGGCCCCTTGTCCCGGGTACCAGGTATAAGAGAGGCATTTACAAATAATCCAGGAACAAAAGAGGGGCAGCCTGTGCAAATACTCAACTGCCCATTACCTCCCCTCCCTCCGCTGGGAAATCTGATGGCAGTGGGGTTAGCAGGAGCTCATAAATGGGACTGTCCAATTCATCAAATGCAGTAATGTCAATATCTCTGTTTATTAATTCCTGCAGATGAGTCTGACACCCCTGGGTTCACTGAATTGTCTAAGAGGTGACCAGGAAGTGAGCCAGCATGGGGGTGACGGGTCTTCTCACTCTCCCTTGAAGGGGACACGGAAGGAAAGGAACAGAACTGGGAGGCAGGGGGCTGGTGTCTCAGGTTCTCGGCCACCTTCCTCAAGTGTGGTCAGACCGGGGAAGAAAGAACCTGGCCCAGAAAGAGGCTGATTTGAGAAGAACAGGAGGGTCAACAGAGACTGCCCGGAGGGGGCGGGGGAAGAAGAGGAGGCTGGGTCTCTTTCGTGATCGAGGAGCAGGCAGTGAGGAATGGGCGGCCATGTGTTCACCTCCGAGCACTCCTGGAGGCCTGTTTGCTTTGGGCCCGGCTTATTAACCGAAGTGAATTGTGGCTGGTGACTGGAGTTGACTCAGGGAAGCAGAGCAAAGACTTGTAAAGCCCCAGGCTTCTGCGGGCCTTGCCCCGCCCACAGTGCCAACAGGGCGGGGCAGGCGCTGTCTGCCACCTGAACAGAGCCTGTCAGCTGGAGTGCGGCCAGCTGCGAGCTTATTTTGTCTCATTCATCAGAGAGAACTTGTTTTTATTTTATGTGAGGTCTTTTTGCCCCAGGAGAAAGAAAAGCACTTCTTTATAAATAACACCACTTTTTTTTTTTTAAAGACAGGATCTTGCTATGTAGCCCAGGCCAGCCTGGAATACAAAGCAATTCTTCTGGGTGCTGGGTTGACAGGCGTGTAGCACCATGTAACAACACCACCTTATGACAGAACTCACTCACTGCAACAGGCCTACACTGGGTGAGCTCCTTTCGTTAGACACACATCTGCGCACACACACTCTTGTCAGCAGGCTGGGCGGACAGCCTCTGGGACCTTGACCTTCCTAGATGGTGAGGTGCTGAGCAAGGAGTAGCTAGTGTTAATGCCGTTCTTGAGACATCCCTCCTCTCTCTGGCTTTGTTCTCTGCCTGCCTCTTTCCTCCCTCCTCACTGGGCCACCAACATGTATTTATGGAGTTCTTCCAGCAGACAGGGAGGCCTGTGGGTACATCGGGGAGATAAACACTTGATTAAAGGAAACCCAACAGAGACAAGGCAAGCCTAACCGAGCCCCTGTCCCTGTCTGTGAATGTGCAGCTTTGCAGAAAAATACAAACATCCCACAGCTCTATGGCCAGGAGTCGCTCGGGTACCCAAATCTGTGGAGGATGCTCAAGTGTATTCTGTAAAATGATAGGGATATGTTTGCCTGTAACCTTTGCATATTCTCTTATTACATTTATTATATTATTGTGGCCTTTTGAGATGGAGTCTCATGTAACCAAGGCGGATCTCAAACTCACGATGTAGCTGAAGATGGATGGAGCTTAAAGCCCTGATTCTCTTTCCTCTAGCTCCTGAGCCCAGGGGTGTGTGTGTGTGTGTGTGTGTGTGTGTGTGTGTGTGTGTGTACTTTTGTGTGTACATGCCTGTACACATGCAAGATCAGTTGTCATCAGTGGTGTGGGTCTTCCATGTGGCTCCCCACTTTACCTTTTGAAACAGGGGCAGTCACTGAACCCAGAATTCACTGATCCACTGTATTCTTTGGGGGAATAATGAAGGGGGAGGGGGACTTTATTATTTGGAAAAGACATTTTAAAAACATTTATTTTAATTTTAGTTAAGTGCATGTTTATATGCACATGTGCACCTTAGGAGGGTGCTGGGAACAGAATTCCGGTCCTCTGCAAAAGAAGCAAGAGCCCTTAACTGCCGAGACCTCTCACTTCAACTTCCTCAGAATGATAGCCAGCCAAAATACAAATATTCTCTACAATATATAATAAATATATTGTATGTTATAAATTCCATGCCAAATTGGTTGAATCTGCGATGTGGAAGCCACAGATGTAGAGCCCCAAACTGCTTTCTCAACCTGCAGGCAGTGTTCTGATTGCCTCTCACTTAAATCACCAACCCTCCTGCCTTTCAGCATCTTCTGCTGCCAGATGTTCCGTCTGAAGCACATGTCAAGCTTCGAGCTGCCCTCCAGCCCCACAACATACCAGCCCTGATCATATTCTAGGCCTTTACTCACGCCACTCTCTTATCTTCTTATTTGGTCGCAAACTCCTATTCACCCTTCAAGGCCCCACTCCATACTTGCCTCCGACGAAAAGCTTCCTCCCACCGAGTTGTCCTTAAGGCTTTTGAATATACCTCAGTCTTAGCACCTATCATAGTGTGGCCATTTTCCTGTTTGTTATGCTGGGTAAGAACAGACTTTAATTATATTTGATTTCTCCATGCATGACTTATCCATGGTGACAAATGGACTCATGATTAGGAGTGACTTGACTGTTATATATGAGGAATGCAGAAAACATCTCTACCCTTTGCCCTCCAGCCCATGCCCAGCTTTTCAGGGAATACCATAGGCCAAGGGTGGTTTTTCCAATATTCCTGACATAAGACAACAAACTCACCACGACTCACGCAGCTGTACAGGGTCATGACTGTGACACTTTGTGACATTTACTTCACACACTTTTCATTTTCCCCTTTGAAGACAGAAGCATGCCTGGCATCATGGCACATGCCTATAATCCTAGCATTCAGGAGGCTGAGGCAGGAGAATCGGGAGTTCAAGGCCAACCCGGGCCACGTCTCAAAACCCAAAAATAAAACCAAATTAAACCAACAGGCATAAACACAACCCATCAGTTCATACTCTGAGCCCTGGAGGGCTCATTCCTTTCCTTCCAACTGGGCATTTGTACTGGTGCAGTGTTAGCATCTGCTCCGCAAAAGTATTCGTTCTAAACAATGTGCTGTAGCGTCCTCTCAGCTTTTAAACGTCACATACGCACGTGCTGTGCATGGAGCTACAGCTTGCCTCTCACTGTCATCCAGGCAGCTGCAGACTCACCTCTGGAATCTTTGCTCTATCTCGTTGTCCACCGTCTACGCTCGTGCTGACCCTCCAACACTGGGGCCTTGGTAGCAAGTCTTGATGGCTGTCCGTGTCAGCCTGTCCTTGTTCTGCAAAGTCACGTAAGCTCTTCCTTCGCCCTTCTTACCTTCCAAGGGAATTTTAGCATCAGCTTGTGAAGGCTTACAGAATCCCGTATCTCCGTTCACGTATTTGAGAGGGGGTCTCTCCGGATGGCACACCGGGTGTTGCTATCTGGGAACCTGATCCTGCTCCCCAGCTGTTTAGGATGTGGTAATGAACCTGAGCATCCTCCCACAGGATGGCAAAGAGTCTGAGAACGTCCTGTGGGACGGGAGGCAGGCTGCTCACACTCATGGTCAAAGTCAGCTAACTCAGAGATGACATGGACCCAGAATGCTCCCTGTTCCAGGTCCAAAAGCCTCCTATGGTAGATTCTGCTGGTCACCACCGTGTCTTCTTCCTGCTCCACACCTCTCAGTTTCCTTGCCATCCTGGTGCTGTAGACTGCCTCTGCAGCAGTCAAAACTATCCTGCCTTGGAAGACCATGCTTGATGAAACACTACAGTGACCCCAAGTATGGGCTCTGGGGGACTTCTTAGGCCTGTGTAGCCCAAAGCCTGCCTTGCCCTACAGACATAAAATAGTTGACTCCCATTTTAAAGGTAGCTTCCGGGGAAGCAATCTCACAACCCCTACAAGCTATGGAAAGAAATCTCCACGCAGGTCTCGGGGTTGCTTTCTCAAAGCCGCATGTCTTTGATATAAATATGCAGCCCTTAAAATCTGCCCTTGAGAGCTTTGCAGGGAAACTATTTATGTCTCCTCTTAGGCTTATGAAAAAATAATTATCATATATTATGACAGAGATGGCACCCAGAGTTAGTTTAGGACCTTCTGCCGGGCCCATTGCTGTCCCTTTAGTACCCAGCACATAGAGCACACCTGCCATAGCCCACACAGAGTTCACGAACACTGACGAGCCTCTGTCCTGCTGAGCCCTGGGTGCTGTGCTGAAGAGATACGAGCCCTCTGAACCCCCCACATAGAAGCAGGGCAGAGGGTTCCCACCTTGCCCATGAGAACATAGGCTCAGGGTATTGAAGCACTTCAACCCAACAAGCACAGCTTGTCTCTGATAGGACCGTGACCCAGGACCTACAGACCTGTGACCAAGCCCATTGCTGCTTGTTATAAAAGAGGGGAAAGGAGGGAGAGGGGGTGAAGGAGAATAAAGAGGGACAAGAAAGACAGAGCAAGGAAGAAAGGAGACAGAGGATATTGACAGACTAGAAGAATGAGATGGGAGGAAAGGAGAGAAAGAGGCTGTGGGAATTGGAAGGCCCAGGAATGTCAGAGAAAGGGTGATTTCCACTCTTTCCCAGGGTCTACAGACTGGTCTGTGATCACAGATCCCACAGTGTTGTCTGTCCAGGGTAACCTTATGTGTCATGGGGAGGAGGGGTGGAGAGGAAGGAAGTGGAAGAAAGGGAAGAGGAAGCAGAAGAGCCAAAGGAAGAAGAGGAGGGAAAAGAGAAGGAAGAAGGAGAGGAGGGAGAGGAGGAGGGAGAGGAGGAGGGAGAGGAGGAGGAGGAAGAGGAGGAAGAAGGAGAGGAGGAAGAAGAGGAGGAAGAGGAGGAGGAAGAGGAGGAAGAAGGAGAGGAGGGAGAGGAGGAGGGAGAGGAGGAGGAAGAGCAGGAGGACAACCACAGCCACTTTCAGCTAAGGATCCTTACTAAAGGCAGCCAGAATTCTTTAAGGCCCAATGGGTACAGGGGAGAATCCCAAGACCTCCAAGCCTCCAAGGTTTGTGGTGGGAACAGAAAAAAACACAGCAACCCTGTGACCAGTTGGCAGCCTAACAGAGGGACTAGGTTCAAGACCAAAGGAAAAGCTAGAGTGGGGCTTGGTCAACATAAATAAAGAAGCACTCTTTCCTAGGATTCCTGCAGGCGGCACCTGGGGTGATTTCTTCTGCTGAAGCACTCTCTTGCCTACTTGCGCCAGGGTGCACACAATTCCCTTCACCTTGATGAAATTGCAGCCTTGTACAAAGGTCGTGTTTGTTCAGTGGATGGATGAGACAGGAAGGGGAGCCTGTGCACAGGGTAGAGCTGGGTGTGGGGAGGCTCCGGCATGGAGGGACTGTCATTCCGGAGACTGGAGGGTCAGGTAAGCTGCTTGCTACAGAACTACCGAGGTGTTGCCTCTGCCAGGAAGGAAGCCTCTGGCCCTATGACTTCACTTTCCTCCCTCCTGCCTGGGCTCCTAGACGCCTTCCTCTTCTGATAGCTGCCTGAGAAGTTCCAAGAACTCTCAGCTCTCTGAGAAGTTCCAGCTCTCCCTCAAGCTCTGTGATATACCAGCATAATAGAATTCACCCATTTGCCCCTCCATAGGAAACAGGGCAGACAGGATGTTGATGCCAAAGCAAGCCAAAAACCAAGTCAGTATGGGTGGTATCTGACAGTTTCCCATTAGAACCCCCCAGTTGAAGGCCAGCCAGAACAGAAGAATGAGGAGGCTTCAGGCTCTCAGGAGAATTAGCTCCATGCCTTCAGGACCTGGCAGGTTTCTTGGCAGTAGCTCTGACAGGAAGAGGCCCTGACACTTGCCGAGCATACTTGCCCACAGGTGGGCAGGGGCATCTCACTTCGAAGAGAACTTCCTGTTTGAAACAGGAAGTGGTTTTGGATTCAGAACCAGGTCTGGCCTGAATAACAGCAAAAGATAAAGGAAGATAGTATGACCTCAGAGGTCTCAGCCAAGTGAGATCCAGGGGACTCCATCCTTGCAGGAAAAACCACGTGCGGTAGTTTAAGTATGAATGTAAGTAAGTAAGCCCCCATAGGCTCATATATTTAAATTCTTATTCACTAGTGGGTGGCACTATTTGATATAACTAGAAGGATGAGTAGGTGTGTGGCCTTGTTGGAGGAACTGTGTCACTAGGATGGGCTTTAAGGTTTCAAAAGCCCATACCAACTCTCTTGGTCTGTCTGTCTGTCTGTCTGTTTCTCTCTGTCTCTTGTCTCTCTCTGTGTCTCTCTCTTTGTGTCTCTCTTTGTCTCTGTCTCTGTCTCTGTCTCTCTCTCTCTCTCTCTCTCTCTCTCTCTCTAAGACACTATGAGTACTGAGGCAGAAGCCTGGTTGTCAGACTGAGCTGGGGGAAGGGGCTGGCCCAAAGGGGAACTTGGTCTGGAATTGAGCAATGACCACTGATCTTCTTTCCACAGCCCTGTTGGAGTTACTGCTGCTGGGGCCAACCTGGTGTCACCAGTCCACGAGACTGGGAGAAGCTAAACCACATAGTTGAAAACTTATGGGCTTGGCTGGGGCTGGCAGATAGACAACGTGTGTCCTCCTCACTAGACTAGGATCAGGTATGAGTCTTAACTGAACCTGTTGATAGTCTGAGTTTTCCCACTATGCTTTTGGAAGAGGGTACTTCCACCCACACCAAGAGGCCTTGAAAATTGAGGAATGTGTGGGTAGGAGTGATCCAGGCAGAGGAGTAAAAGGCAGGAGTTCATATATACCAGGTGACCATCTCTTCCATTCTGCCCTTAGTAGGCAGTGATCATCATGGTTTCTGCGGAAGTTCATGCCTCAATCAATGCCATCGATGTAATCTCCCATAAGCCTAGCCAGACACTAACCCAAGGTGATCCTATATTCTGCTAAGTAGACATTTAACACTATCACCCGAGGCAAGTGCCCTGCCAACTGAGCTACCCCCATCCCCCGCTGTACTTAAGTCTTGCATTAGTCACTTATTCATCACTGAGACAAAGTAACTAACGGAAGCAACTTAAGGAAGGAGGGGCTTTATTTGGCTTGCAGTTTAAGGGTATTCAGTCCATTATGATGGAGAAAGAGTGGCCCATGCTAACAGGATCATGTAGCCGCTGCTTGGTACAGGGATCAGACTACAGAGCAAAAGCTGAAACTATATAACCCTCAAGGCTGTCTGTCCAGAGGTCTGCTGCCTTAAGGAGATCCTATTTTCCACATCAACACTACCAGGGGGAGGACCAAGCATTTGAAACATGAGTCTTTAAGGAACATTTCACGTCCAGACTGCAATTAGTATAAAGTTCTCAGCAGTGGGTGGTTTGTAACTCAGCAATAGAGAGCAAGAGCAGGAATAGACTCCTTAAAACACAGGCCCCAGAGAAGCCATCATGAATGGGAGTCTAGTGACTGATGCTTCTGCAGGCAGCTGGCAGGGTCACTGGGAGTGGCTGGTCTGGGGTGGCCTCTCCAGACACACCTCTGCTTTGCAGCTCTGTTTGTCCTCAGCAGGCTAGCTCTTCTTATGGCAGTAGCAGGAATGTGGGATTGGGGGGAGGAGGGCAAGAAGGAGGAGGAAACAAAGCTTTTTAAGGCCTACCTGGACCTGGCCCCATCACCTCCACTAAAACCTGTCTGAAACAAACCCCCATACCTGCTTACATTCACTGGATAGGGAACAGCACCTGTCTCTTAATGGTGTTGCAAGATCACATGACAGAGGGTGTGGCTACTGGGGAGAGGGAGAACCAAGTGTAGTCATCATTCTGTTCGTCACAGAGATCCGAGGCTGTTAAGATACTGGCAGGGGCTTAAGAGACATGAATCATCCTTCTGTGTTGACTGACATTTCTGGACAATGCCAATCCAGGAATAGTCACTGTTTTTCACTATTTTAGCAACAATTTGTGTGTGGAGGAAGTAAAAGGACCATGAGAAAAAGTTTGGGGTGGCCAGCCCTAAGGGTTGGGACTCTAGATCTGTGGTCTCTGCACAGTGCTTTGTGGAGCCCCAGGACACTGTAGGGAATGGGTGCTTTGTGTCATTACCAGGAAATACGGGTCCCCACCCAGTTCAGAATGGGTCTATTTTCTCTTTCTTTCTTGGGTTTTTCTTTGAAGACAAGCTGTAAGGCTTTGAAAGATAAAGATTTGAAGTCTAGCAGACCAGACATCAACATCTCAAAAAAACCAAAACAAAACAAAAACAAAAAACAAAACAAAACACAAAAAGAGAGCAGTCTTACAAAGGTCCACTCTAAGGGATCAAGGAACTGAGTGTCCAAGCAAGTATTATAACCCCAAGCTGCCCTTTATCCAAGGCCAATTCTCCTGCCTTGCCGTCTCCCCCACCAGTGGATTCAGGCTACTGAGGTCACTGCAGCTTGGCACATGGAGGAAACTGAGGCATTCATAAGGGATGTTTTTAAAGTATCATCACTTCATTTTGCACTTCTCTAGGATATTATTTTTCTTGTTACTGTTTTCAAATACTTAACGAGAATGCTGAGTGCCAAATGGGACATCTATACCAACCTAGCCCTACCCCCTCATTTATTCCCCAAGGCTCATGGAACATCACAGAAGAGGATGGGGAGGAGCCCTGTCCCGTGCTGCCATCTGGACATGACATAGCGACTGTACTTGTGAACTTACAGCTGTTGTCATTACCTGCACAGGATCAAACCAGCCAGAGTTCCTCAGGCCCCGCACCTTACTGAAGAGCTATTCGCAGTTGATAGTTGCTGGGGAACCTCTCCAGTTGGAGGCAGTAGGTCTGGGCAGAGGGCCTTGAGGGTCAGATGAAGACTTCTGCATATGCTCCGTAGTTAGCACGACATGGTGCAAAGCAGCTGCCCCCACATGTTCCCGTTGCCATAGGCCTTCTGCACATTATACCACAATAATGGACTGTATATCCTCAAACAGTAATGTGAATCAATCTTCTGTAAGGGTGTGGCCACTGGTAGGTTTCTCAGGCTATAGTGGGTGAACCCACTATGTGTGTGTGTGTACGTGCGTGTGCATATGCATATGTATATGTATACTTAGTGGGTTATGACCAAAGATATGAAGTTGAGAGGGGAACCTGCTGAAAAGGATATGAGAAGCCACTAAAGATCCACTTCCTTCTTCTAGGCCATGGCTCCTAAGGGTTTCACAGTCTCCCCAAACAATGCCCCCAGCTAGGGACCAGTTGCTCAAGCATGTGAACCTATGAGGAAATATTTATTTACAATCCATAGTAGTCCCAAGCAAGAGGCTTCGAACTCTCGAACTCTAAATCTCAGTCCTTCGTGCATATCATAGAATACCATGCTCCCTATGAAGCTGAGTTATCCAGAGCCACAGACAACCCAGGACATCTTATTGGCAGCAAGAGGGCTTGGTGGTGGACTCTGAGAGCAGAGCTGGGCGCACTCTGTGTCTGGAAGGAGAGCCTGCTTCCTGGATGATGCCTGGTGCCTGGGCTTGCTTGGGAGCTATCTCTCCTCCTTCTCCCAGTGTGTTAATTCCATGTCTTCCCAAGTGAGTGTTTTTAGGACATGAGCTAATTATAGCGTCTCCTAAGTCTTTTGCAGTCTGTTTCCTGTTCAAGTACTGCATTAGTCACCAGCAAGAGTCTCCAACAATCTCTTGTCCCTGCCTGATCTCAAGCCACTGGGAACAAGGGGATGCTAGAGAGGCTAAGGGGCAGCTCCCAGTGGAGAGATAGGAAGAGGGTTTAGCCTCTGGCTGGAGGACACAAGGGAGAGTCTCCTGTGCCCCATCCTCTGTGGACCTCTTGGACCTGGAGTTTGCTCAGCTGCAGAGACTGTACAGCACCTCCAATCAGCTGCATAGTTTTGCTATTACTTGATGACCTATTTGCATCATTGCTGAGGATTTCCTCTCAAGCCATATACGGTGATTTCACTGCCTCACAGACCGAGGCTCCCTGCTGTAGCAGGGCTCGGGTCCTTCCCACATGCCCCATTCTTGCCTTTAATTTGGTTTGGGCAAAACAAACAAACAAACAAACCAACAAACCAACAAAGCCCTCATATGCAGACCTTCCCATGCACGGCTTGTCTGAGGATCTAACCAGTTGCATTTGACGGGAACTCCCTGCTTAGCTGACTTTTTGTGCCCACGGCTGCATGAGCAGCTCCTGCACCCAGGGACGAAGAGGAGACTCGGGGCCAGGGTTTGACAAAGCTCCCCAAACCCTTTTGTTTTTCTGTGTCTTCGTTCCTGCTGTCTCTGGCCTGGAACAAATACCCTGGACCATGTGTCAAGGTATCTGTTGCCAAGACTCTGTAAGGCCACTGTGCTGGTTACTTCTTGCTGTGACAACATGCTTGAGAAAACAAAACAAAACAAAACAAAAAAAAAAAACAAAAAAAAACTTGAAAGTGGGGTCCATTAATTTTATTGTAGCTCGCCCTATCATGACAGGCTGAGCTAGCTGGTCCAGCACATCAAGTCTTCAGTCAGGAAGCAAAGAGAGGTGAATCCTGGTGTTCAGTTAGCTTTCCCCCTTTCTGTGCAGTAGGAATGGTGCCATCCAACATTAGGGTGGGGGCTTCTCACCTCAATTAACAGAATCTAGGAAAATCCCTTGCAGACAGCACACCCAGGGAATTGTCTCTTCAATGACAATCAATATTACCCATCACGGCCACTGACATCTTCTGGCCCCCTGGACTGTTTGACCCACCTTTAGCAGTCCCTGGTGAAGGAGTGGATTGCAGGGCTTCAAACCCTGAGTCTCCAGGGACAGAGGAAGGACAGGAAGCTGCAAAGCACATCTTCAGGTGGCCACCATTCCAGAGACCTAAACTCATTCCAAATTGGCTTTACTACTCCCCACCCCACCCCCCAAAAGAGGACTTGTTCCTTGAACAAAACTTCTAGGAGCCATGGAGCTGACTCATTCCAAGCTGTCTCCTTCGGAACTTTGACTTCTGATGTCAACCTCAGGTAGGCCAGGTAGTAAGGGAGCACCTTACTGTACCAGGAAGCTTTCTAGAAATGCATACTAAAGAGGCGCCCGAGCTCACATTGCCCTCTTCTCCCATTTGGAGCTGACAGGAAAATGGGTACCTTGAGGTAGACAAGATGGAAGAAGTGGGTATGAGCCTCATTTGTCAAGCACTAACTTGGGCCCAGATGTCCCCGGGCTACTCCTGAGCCGTGGCGCATGCCAGCAATCTGGCCCAACTATTTTTATATTCATTTGGTTTCCATCCTAGGAAATTTGTTACAGACTGTCTGCCCACAGAGCATACACGATTACATCCTGGGAAGAGCAAGAGCCCAGAAGACGCCATCAGGAGTGACTGAGTCAGGCTTAGTCAAGGATACGCTTGCTTCAGCCAGGGCTGAGGACCAGGAGACCGAGTCCCAGGGGAATAGGATATTGAGGAGAAGGGGTCCGAGCTACCTTAGGGATAAAGTGATAGATTTTGAAACAAAGATCATCTGAAAAAGATGCCTTTAGCCAAGCTCCTCCTTCTCTTCCACCCTCCTCCTTCCTCCCCCTCCCTTCTCCTCTTCTCTCTTCTTCCTACCTCCACCTCTTCCTAAAAACAAAACAAAACATCAAACCCTTCCCTTAGCTCCTCTCCCACAGGAACCCACCAGGCAGCGGGGTTCAGTTTCTTCTAGAAACTTATTGTTCAGCTGCCCAACATAAAAGCAAAGGAGGATGGGAGAGATGGCTGGCTGGCCGTTTCCCCTGAACAAGGGGGGCCCTGAGAAGTATCCCCAAGCCTGCTAACCGATCTCCTCAGGTAAAGCTTTAGGCAATTCCCAGCCCCCAGCAGCTCTGCAGCTGGGTAAAGGATCACAAGGGCTCCTGGCAGGGAACTATTTACCAGGGAGAATGCCCCACGGGAAAGGATTTCTTCTTGATTACATAGACTATCTCCTGCTCTGTTTTTCCAACAGTGATTCACCCAGGAGTCATCAGAGCTGCTGATGGGGACCATGCCTGTGTTCCTGCCCTAGCTTTGATCAGGGTTATGTAACTCAGAGCTCAGAAACTGGCTCTGGCTCTTACATTCATCCCAAATCACAAGAAAACTACAGGCCTGATGGTGGCATTAGCATCAAAGCCTTTCACTTAAATATACAGATCTGGCATGGTAGTGTCTGTGAAAGCCTGTGATACCAGCCCTCGGGAGGCAGAGGGTGGAGGATAGCTGCAACTTCAAGCCATTTTCTTCTACTTGGTAGACTCTAAATCATCCAGGGCCACATAAAAGAACTGTAGTAGGGGCTGGAGAGATGGCTCAGTGGTTAAGAACACTGGCTGCTCTTCCAGAGATTCTAAGTTCAATTCCCAGCAACCACATGGTGGCTCACAACCATCTGTAATGAGATCTGATGCCCTCTTCTAGTGTGTCTGAAGACAGCTACAGTGTACTCCTCTAGATAAAATAATTCTTAAAAAAGAAAGAAAGAAAGAAAGAAAGAGAAAGAAAGAAAGAAGGACTGTTGTGATAAAATACCAAAGCAACTTATAAAAGGAAAAGTTTATTTGGACTTACAGCTCCAGAGAGAGAGAAGAGTCTATCATGGGCAACTGTGGCAGCAGACATAATGGTCAGCATGCCTTCATCCCAACTGTAGGCACAAGGCAGAGAGAATTAACTGGGAGGTGGAGAAGGGTTTAAACTCTCAGAGCTTGCCTGAGATAGTTCCTCCAGCAAGGCTACACCTCCAGGACCTCTCCAAATAACATCACCAACTGGATACCAAAGTATTCAAATACCCAAACCTATGGGGACACTTTTCATTCAAACTATCACAGAAACTTGTCTCAAGATAAAATAAAATAAAAATAAAAATAAAAGGCATCCAGTCACATTTAAACATGACTCTGAGTGACACTAGACCTTGAAGGAAAGTGCAAGGCTTTCAAAAAATTCTCACCCAACAGACCTCTACAGGGAATTGTTGGTTTGCCCTGTATTTACTAGGTATGTACTAGTCTGTGCAGATCATTAGCATCTCCATATGATGCTTTAAAACGTGGCTGTGCTTGAGGCTGAGGAAGGGTGAGAGTGGGGACAGACCAAGAAAGAGTGTGAGGAGTAGGAATTTCTGAGAACAAAGGCAAGAAGCTACAAGGAGTCAGTTCTACAGTGAACCTTGGCCAGTGGCAAGCCTGGGGTGAGGGGGTGGGGGTGGGGGCGAGGCCAGATGGGGCTGCAAGATGAGAGAGGCCTCCTTCCCAAGATCTTCAACATGGACGTCATTTTCAAAGCCAGTGGAAACCACAGAAGGGTTTGATTAGGAGAGCTGAGTCATTGAGGAGCCCAGCTCAAAGCGACAGAGCTCATCTTGGATAGCTTGGTGAGCATCCATGAAGAACTGTTTACTGAGGGCTGACCGCGGAGTATAGTACCGTCTGCATAAGGGCGATGAGGCAAGAGGGGCTGAGGGAAGAAACGGTTGCTGGGAGTCAAGGAAAGGTCACCTTGAATGGAACTGTGGCCTGGGATTATTATTAAACCACAAGGAGCCAAACTTTGGCTCTCTTCTCCCGGATGGATGGAATTGTCCAAGCCCACGCTAAGTCAGAGAGGTAAGAATGTGAAAATGTGGAGCTAGAATCTAGCTGAGGCCACAGCCTTTACTTTTCTTTTTCTCTTTCAGACATAAACAGGCCTCCTACTGAGACTGTTCTGTGGCTCTGGAACTAGCAGACTCCCAGGGCCCGGATTTCTCACCTGGGAAGTGAGTTTCTATATGAAGTGGGTATTAGTGGTCATACATCCTACTCCATTCCCTGACTCCTGCCTGGAAATCAGAGAGCCATGCTGCAGGCTTACACTGTGAAATTCCCCCCTCTGCTGTGTAGACTCTGGTCCCTCTCTTTAGAGACACCATTATGTTATCTGCTTCTGGTGCTAGGTGCTAGGTTATTTCTTCGCAGGTGAAATGAACCAATTCAAGCCAGATAGGTTATATATAGGCAGGTTTATTGGGAAGCTGCTCTCTGGTGAGTTCACTGGCCCTAAGATGGAGGCCAGGGGAGTCACTAGGTGGGTCAGGGGAGAAAGAGAGAAGAGGCACTCTTGCAGAGAGAGAGAGACACACACAGAGAGAGAGAGACAGAGACAGAGACAGACAGAGAGAGAGACAGAGAGACAGAGAGATTCAGAGACAGAGGCGGAGACAGAGAGACAGAAAGAAACAGAGAGAGAGAGGAAAAGACCAAAATGTCTGGATTATATAGGGAAGAGCCTCTGGGGGAAGGACAGCCCAGCCACTGGGCTAGAAAGTTCAAGGTTGGGGGCAGTGTTTGCCAGGTAGAGACTGAGGAATGCTGGGAGAACCTGGAGGCCAGGTCAGCTTTGATATGTAAAATATGCACCTCAGTCCCTTATCCTAGAGTCTGAAACCAAACAGAAATAACTGACAATCTTCCGGAGATGTATGTGAAAGACTCCTACAGAGGGGAGACCCTCACTGAAGTCTCGGGATAACACGACCCCCCAAGAACTCACGAGAGACCATCCTTGCTGCAATTACACTAGGTATTTTAATGAACCAGTGCACTGGGGTTGAGACTCATATCCCACACAGTGGCTGGGAGAGGGAGTTTTTAAATGAAAAAAAAAAAAAACAAAAAACAAAACACAACCAAGGGGGGGAGGGAGTACATCATTGGAGAATACCAAAAATACCAGTGAAGAATCATAAGGGAAATACCTGGTTTCTCAAAATTGCCTATAATGTGAAAATTACCAGTGAAGAATCTCGAGGGGAACATCTGGTATCTCAAGATTGTTTATGATGTGTTATTTAACTTTTATGTTTTTATGGTCAGTCAGTTCCTGGAGTAGAAGGATAGTATTGCAGAACTGGCTAACCTACATTTTTGGCTCTACTCTACCTGCTAGGGGTCTTCTACTTTACTTGTTAGGGGGTCAAGCTTTATCCTGGTCTTTCATTCCCCCACTTCTTCTAGTGCCTAGTTTTAATCATAGAACTAGATCTCAGTATCTTCGTGATATTGATTTTCTTGACTTTGTAAAGTGCTATATTGCTGGCGCAACATCAAAATCTGCACAGCACTCATTCTTTTTCTAACAAAAGCTACTAACTTATTAAGGATGCATGGTCCAAATGTAAGGAGAAAAAGCAAAATTAAAAGAGGCCCAACTAATGAGGAGATTAAAGTGGTCAGTCATGGGGATCTGTTAAACCATCCCTCAAACCATTCGTGTTGTTCTTCTCTGCCTCTTTTCCTTTTGTCTAGTCTTTCTCTCAGCTTACTCATAGAGTCTTTAATCACTCCTGAATGATCTACATAAAAGCAACAATCTTCTCTTAAGGCATAGCCCTCCATCTTTAAGGAACAGTAAGTCTAGTCCCTTTCTGTTTTGCAAGACCACCTTTGATAGGGAGGTCAGTGATTCTTCAAGCTTAGACATGGATTGTTCTAGGGCTCACAAATATTTATCTATTGTGGATCTCAATGAGTGAAAATATTGAGGGGTCTGTATTACTGCTGCTGTGCCCGTTCCCACACCTGTGGCTACTCCAAGTCCCAATATGACTGCTAACATCAACAAAATGGGTTCCCTACAGAAACGTCTCAGGTGCTTATCAAATTCATTTTCAAGAATCCCGGCAGGGTGATAATAAACCCGAGGGACCATCTGTATGAGTATATAATAGTCTTTGGTATCTCAAAGACAGAAGTAAATATACAAAGGGTTAATCCCAAACCACATTATAATGCTCACTGTTTATCAAGCATGGGTACCAAGAATCTATTAGTAGATGACTGTGGGTTCTTAAGGGTCTCATTACAAAGATGTCTATAAGCAGCTGGTGGGTTCCCTATGCAGGTCCCTTTTCCTGAGACCTTTGTAAGGGTTAACTTGTTCTTACTGTTCCAGACACAGGTGTCATGGTTGGTGGTGTTATTAAAGGTCCCAGACACCACAATGGCTTCATAATAAGGGGGTCCTGAGGAGAGGCAAAGCCAACAGGATTCAGTAAACTTTCTAAGCCTCCCCAACATCGAGCAGTGGCCCAGTCTCGGTCATCTCAGGGGCAAATGTAAAATCCTAGTCTCGCCAAGTGGCACCTTGCCTCTAGATTCCCACACCCAAACTTGCCTCCGGGTGAAAATATTTTAGGGACTTCTAGGGGGCATATTCTGAGGATCTGTGTCAGGAATGTCTCAGAAGTCCAGCTCAGCTACCAACTGACAGAAGTCAGGAGTGAGCGTAGGCTACCATGTGTATGGTGGGGCCACTTTGGAGGTGGACCAAGTCACCTCCCCAGTCTGTGAGGAAACTTGCCAAGTCAGTTTTTGAGGGACATGAATCTCTAACCAGATTTTAAACTCTGGACCTTTCAGGGGCTCTCTGAACCTCCCTTTCATCCTGTTCCTCCATCTCCTTAAAAGAAATCAGGAAAGGGATTCAGTGCCTGGTCTAAACTGTGGCCACTCCTCATCCGCATCAAAAGAAAACCAACTGATATTTATAAAGTGGCAAACTTACTAAGTTCTAAGAGTAGAACTGTCCCCCACCCCAGGAACTCCCATCATCCCACCCACAGCTTCCTTAAAAGGCAATGAGGTCCCCAGAGTTCCTGTCATCAGAAGGAAGAGTGATGTGGGAAAAGGGAGGCATTGTTACTAGGTAGCAGGCTGCTGTCTTGTGGTTGCCCTGGTGATAATGGTTTGTGTATGCAAGGAGTGGTAGTTTCTTGGCAAGCTTCTATATTAGCTGGCTGGGCTTTTTTAATGGTGCTGTATTCTCTGACCCGATGTCATAGGCAGTCAAAACTTCCCAGGGGATTAGCGTTTGTCTCCTTGAGGAGCTGCCATGAGTTGAAGACACAAATGTTGGGTATCCTTCATGACTTCCACAGCTGAAATTGTACTTCAGCCTCACTGCAAAGCTAACACTGGGCTTTATGTTCATTCACACAATAATCCACTTACTCAAAATCTATCCATCAACCATGTTATCCATCCATCCATCCATCCATCCATCTATCCATCCACCCATCTACATATTGATTCATTCAACTATCCATACCTTTACTCACTCATCTATCTATCCTCCTATCTATCCATCTTTTCGAGGATTTTAGGGGCCATTGTAACTTCCCCTAACATCTAGTTTATCTCAAAAGATCAGTATTCTAAGCTAGGGTTATGGGCTAAATTGAGTTCTCCCAAAATGGTATATCAGCATCTGCCTTAGTCAGGGTTTCTATTCCTGCACAACATCATGACCAAGAAGCAAGTTGGGGAGGAAAGGGTTTAATTCAGCTTACACTTTCCACATTGTTGTTCATCACTAAAGGAAATCAGGACTGGAACCCAAGCAGGTCAGGAAGCAGGAACTGATGCAGAGGCCATGGAGGGATGTTACTTACTGGCTTGCTCCCCTGGCTTACTCAGCTTGCTTTCTTATAGAACCCAGGTCTGCCAGCCCAGGGATGGCACCACCCACAATGGGCTGGGCTCTTCCCCCTTCATCACTAGTTGAGAAGATGCCTTATAGCTGGATCTCATGGAGGCATTTTCTCAACTGAAGCTCCTTTCTCTGTGATAACTCCAGCTTGTGTCAAGTTGACACACAAAACCAGCATCTTAACTCCTAGTACTTTGGAGAGCATGTGTTTTGAATGTGAAATGTAGCCCATAGGCTCCTGTGCTTGGATTCATGGTCTCCAGCAGGGGTTGCTGTTTTGGAAAGCGGTAGCACCTTTAGGAAATGGGCCTTGCTGGAAGAGGTACAACATTGGGGGCACTTTCTATCTGCATTATCTTTGCTTCCTAACTAAGGACACAATAGGGTCCTTGCTTCATGCTCCTGCCATTGTGGACTCTGTTACCTTGAACTGTAAGCTAACCACCCCCCCAACCCCATTCATAAGTTGCTTCTTGTTCAGTATTTCATTACAACAACTGGAAAGGTAGGTAACATAGAATACAACTATATTAATAAGTAAGGAGTTTACAAAAGGCATCTAGTTGAAATGAGGTCATTAAGGAGAGACTTAGTATATCTGCTATCCTTACGAAAGGGGACACTGAGAAGCAGACAGAGGTACACAAGGTAGATGTGAGTGTGACATCACAAGACATCACCTCAAGATGGAGAATTGAGATAGCAGCAAGGATTTGGGGCAGTGGCCAAGATAAGTCCAGTGCAGCCAGCAAGCCATCCCAGTGACCAAGAGGAAGTAGTCTAGTCTTCTAAAGTGTAGAAGGTACATTTCCGTGACTTTAGAGCACCAAGTGTGCCCAACTTGGTTGCAGCAGCATTAGGAAGTAACTAACAATTCAATTTCTTTGCCCACTCCTTGCCATGGAGCTGGAAGAACGCCTGTTCCTGGATAGAGCTGCGAGTTGCTCAAGTCCAGCTATACTAGTCTTAATGCTAATTCTGATTATCAATTTGACAGGATTTGGAATCACCTAGGAGATACACCCTGGGAGTGTCTATGATGGAGTTTCTATATTGGTTAACTGGAGTGGGAAGACCTACCACACACTACATGTGGGCAGCGCCATCCCTTAGGCTGTGGGCCTAGACTGAATAAGAAGGAGAGTGTGGGCTGGGTACCAGCATTCACCTCTCTGCCTACTGACGGTGGACATAATGGAACCTGTCATCTCACACCCTTGTCGCCTTGACTTCCCCACCATAATGGATGTATCCTTGCAACTGTGGGCCATAGCTCACACAGTTCCTTCCTTAGCTTTTGGGTATTTTGCTTGTTTGGTCAGACATTTTGCCCCAGCAATAAGAAAGTAACTAATCTGCTCTATAAGAGCCTAGGCAGAGTGCCTCAGAAACTTTGCTGAGCCACCATTTCAGAGAACCAGCAGGGTTCTCACTCCGATCCACTCCTGAATAGTGATTCCTGCCCACATGTCCACACACACAACACAAATAATTTAAGATAATAATAATAAATCTTTAAAAATTTCAGGTTGAGCATCAATGTGAGAAGAGGCCTTTGGTCCAGGGAGAGCATGTTTTTCCAGTGTAGGGGAATGCCAAGGCAATGGGGTGGAGAGGGTGATTAGGAAGGAGTGCACCTTCGTGAAGGCAAATGGAAGGGAAGGGAGAATAGGAACGGGGCGGGGAAAAGGGATAACATCTCAAATGTATCTAATAAAAAAAAAGAAAAAACTTCAGGTTGAGTTGCTGGCTTGAGGTTTATTAAAATTAATTAATTAATTAATAAAACATGATTCATGAATCTTAGTTTGAGATTAGAGCAGAATTTCCAACAGTTTCTGAAATGTCTCTAAATATCCTTGTGCCATTTAGCGCTATATATTTATGTGAAGCAGTATTCTCAGCACTGATTTAAAAAGGGCTGGAGAGATGGCTCAGTGGTTAAGAGCACTGACTTCTCTTCCAGGGGTCCTGAGTTCAATTCCCAGCAACCACATGGTGGTTCACAACCATCTGTAATGGGATCTGATGCCCTGTTCTGGTGTGTCTGAGGACAGCTACAGTGCATTCAAATATATAATATATAATACATATATATATATTTTAAAAAGTCAATTCAAAATATTGATTAACTCTAAAATGTGTTAAAGATGCTTGGATTCTGCAGCACCCAATACTTAGCATTGAAGTCTGTATGGAAAAACAAGTAAGTTTATCCACTTTATTAATATGCAAGTTTTCTTTCTTTTTTTGTGGTTAAAATTATATGCATACTAAAGAATTGCTGGGTTGGGGGTTTTGTTTTGTTTTAGATTTTGAAATAGAGTCTTTCATGACACCCAAGCTGGTCACCAACTTGCTATACAACCAAGAACGAACTTGGACATTTGATTCTTAGACATCCCTGTCCCATGTGCCAGATTGTGGGGATGCGAGCCACCATACACAGTTTATGTGGCTCTGGGTTCCACCCCAGAGCTTTGTGCATGCTGGCAAAGCATCCCACCAACCGGGCCATGCCCCAGCTCCCAAAGGACTGTCATCCTTTTAAATAACTGTCATCATGATTTCTTATCAGTGAATGTTTGATTGGCCCCTCTTATCTTGTAACACTGTACACCTGGGGTCATGTAAAAGTGTTTTAGAAGTAAGAAGCTTAAAATGGGAAATTTTCAGTAGCCTCTGCACAGACGACCACGTGCCTGGTTAGAACGATAGTGAGGCTTCCTGTGATTGCCATCGGAGCCTGCTCCCTGGTCCTAGTGTGCACCGAAGGGGATGCTGACCAGAATCTGGTGCTCTAGGCACAGATGAGGATGTACACAGGGATTGGGTGGGAAGGGAGTCCAACCTAGAGCACCTCACATCTCTGTCATTTAACACAATGGCCACATGTAGCAGCAGGTGTTAACCTCCTTGAGTTTTAGTGGTGAAAGGAAAGTTATTCCAAGGAGCACACAGCCTTTGGACATTTGCAGCAGGGATGGGGAAAGATCCCAAGTTGCCATGTACCCAGACACCTGCTGGGAGCTCAATCTTAGCCTGTGTGAGCCACAACAGTCAGATGCCCCCTCCTGACGCGGCTCTGACTGAAATAGACCAGATCACAGAGGTGCTATGGTCCTCATTACCACGGTCACAGTTATAAATGTTACAGAGTGAAACCACCGACCTTGGCTGAGAGTAAGTGCGACATCTCAAGGAGCTGGAAGCCAAGGTACAGGGCGTGCACTCCAGGATGGCAGGGGACAAGGTGCTCTGTGTTTACTGGGTCTTTGGTCCTCAAATTTCACAGGTTCCATGACACATACCTTCTGGACCAGCACCAGGGTCCACGGGACAGCCTGAACCTCTCTTATTGTTTATTCAACAGTGGCTGCCATGAGACTACCAGGTTAGTCCTTGTGCAACCACGCTGGGCAAAGTGGGTAAACCGAGGCACTGAGAGGTAGGTGCCCAAATTGGGACTCACAACATGGGAAAAATTGAGAAACGTGTACTTTGGGGTCCTCAAATGTGCCCAAACAGTGTCTGAGTGTAGGATATATGTACCTCAGGTTGCCCTTGAATGTGAGACCCTCCTGCCTGAGTCTCCAAGTAGTCAGATTATAGGTGTGTGTCAACCAGGCCTAGCTGGAACTCACTTTACAGTAGGAATACGTGCCTCCAAATAAAACTTTGCCTTTGTCTCTGTGAGGATCACATGAGCAAAGTCAACGACCATAGCCAGAGTCCTGGATCCTGCTAGTGGGCAGTGATAGAAAGAACTAGAATGGATCACACCCACCGTGTGCCCTTCTCTCACCCTTAGGACAGGGTCTCATGAAGTTCACACTAGCCTTAAACTTACTAAGTGGCAGAGGATGGCCTAAAACTCCTGAACCTCCTAAAGTGCTGAGTCAACAGACATGTTATATGCTGTGCCAAACAGGCATAGTTCTGATGTATGTATATACATATACACATATACATACACACACACACATACCTATACATATCATTATATGTGCAGCAGTGCCCTAAATGTCCCTCTGGCCTCCCAGTCCTCCAACTGCAGTGATTATTTTTAAGAGGGTTGATTGGTAAGTCTTAGGCCAGCCTGGGCTATGTATTAAGTCCCAGACTACATTGATATGCAAAAGGAAAGCCTGTCTCAAAAATAAATAATTAAATGGAGGTGGGGGTAAGCATTTCTCCTTTGTTAATTAACTGACTCTTTTTCTAGCTAAAAAAATCTAAATGGGAAAAGTGACCTAAACATTTGCTACAGTGTGTCAAAATCTACAAACTGCCAAGACTCACGGAGGTCTCTAAGACGTCACTCACTTACTAAGGGACAGTGACTCACTAGCACCCTTCTAAGGAGAGTGACTAGGATGACAATGACACACAAGAGACAGCCCAAAGACATGGGACACTTGTCCTGAACAGCACATGGAACTGCTTTCAGATCCTTGGGGGATTCCAAGGACAGGAGGGAAGGGCTTGTACACAGAAAGGCCCCCCAGTGGGAACACTGTAGGACGGCCACCTGGAGGTCATGGCCGCTGATCCCAAGGCAGAGCCAACAGCCAGGCCACCTGGACCTAGTGTGAGCTGGCCTGGATGGCTCTTTGTCCCTTCCCGGATGTGTGCAAGCACACTCACTCACTGAGCCGATGTATAAAGTTGAACATCGGAACACAGAGTCTGCCAGTGAACTTAGCAGACCTGGGTTGGTGCAGAGGTCAAATTGTTATAGCTTATTGAGTGAATGGATGTTTGGATATTTCCAGAAGCAGGAAGCTCAGCACCTTACAGACCATCCTCTGCTACATCTGGATGAAAACCAGCAGATATGACTCCCACTGTCAGGACGCTCTGTTGAATGGAGGGGACAGAGAGAGAGACATGTGCATGGCACACACATGAACACACATGGAGAGACAGACATGCACATACATATACACATGTGTGCACATACAGACACACACACACTCATGAAAAATGAGATGAGTCATTAACATCTTTCAGGAAACCTATGAAGTACATGGTTGAATGGTCCACCCTCCCCCCTGTGGTGTTTGAATGGGACCAGAGCTCCCCGAACACAGTGACCTAGGAGCTCCCCTTCTTTCCACCTGCTTCCCAGGCTGGTTACATAACTGCTTGGCCTGTGTTCAGAGCCCAGCTCAGCACAGGGCTTGTAAAATCTTCCCTCACTCCATGAAATGCCAGTGATTTCACAGCCAGGCAGTCCTGCTCTTGTAAAGTCCCCACACCAGCAGCCTTGCATCTAAAAGTGGCCTGGAGATTGAGAGATTGATGTCAGACTGTGATATTGATGTCAGACCCGCTCCAGAGCCAAGAACCAAGTGGCTTCCAGGTTTGCACACAATGTCAGCCTCTCTGGAGGGAAGGGCCTGGTTGCCTGTCTACTGGAAGCCAAGGAACTGGGACTACATTTGTTTGTCCTTTCTTCTTCCATTTTAACATGTGATCTGATATGTGCTTGCTTATGTATTGTGTATATATGTTTGCATGCATTTTGGGCACGTGTGTTGGGGGGTGAGCATGCATGTGTGTGCCTATGCATAGGAAGACCTGAAGCTGATGTTAGGAACATCCTTGGTCATTCTCCCACCTTACTTAACAAGGCAAAGGTTCTCAGTCAACTCAGAGCTGCCCACTATGGCTAATCCAGCTGGCCAGCTTGCTCTGGGGAGTCCCTGTCCTTACATCCAAGGCTGGAATTATGGGTAGGCTGCCACACCCATTTGGCAATTATGTGAAGTCTGGGGATATGAACCCAAGTCCACAAACCCTTAAACTAGTGAGTCCTCTCTTCAGCCTTTGGACCACATTTGTGTTCAATGCTGTTTAAGCTCTTGGGGTCTTTGCTGCTGTGATGAGTCATTATGGGCACAGGAACTCTTGTGAAGGAAAACATTTAATTGGGGCTGGCTTACAGTTTCAGAGTTTGGTGTATTGTCATCACGGCATGAACAATGGCAGCCTCCAGGTAGACGAGGGAGAGATAGCTGAGAGTTCAGGATCTGGACCCTCAAGAGACAGAAAATGAATGCCTTGCTGGGCTTGGCTTGAGCACCTGAAATCTCAAACCCCACCCCTTAGTGATGAGCTTCCTCCAGCAAAGCCATACAGACGCCAGCAAGGCCACACCCCCTATTAGTACCTCTCCCTATGGGGGCATTTCCTTTCAAATCTGTTGGAGTACATTGTGATGTACATATATCTCCAGTAGGTTCACACACACACACACACACACACACACACACACACACACACACACAGACAGACATGCAACCTTCTAGTGACAGAAAGTAGATTTATAGTTACCTGGAGTTAAAGAGCGTGTGGCTGATAAATATTCTAAAACTAGATTATGGAAATGGCCACATAGCCTTAAGATATTATTGTTGTTGTTGTTTTAAGTTATGTGTGTGCCCGCAGTGCTCGTGAAGGACAGAAAATGGCGGACGATCCCCCTGAAGCTGGAGTTGCAGGCAGTTGTGAGCCACCTGCTGTGGGTGCTGGGAACCAAATTCTAATTATCTGCAAGAACCGTGCTTGCTCTCAACCACTGAGCTATCTTTCCAGGCCACAGACTTATTTGAACAGTCACTGAACTCTGTACTTACAAAAGGTGGATTTTATACATCAGGCAAGTTAAACTCAATAAACTACAAGGAAGTTATATTTCTTATCTTGAGCCAAGTAATTTACGCTAAGGGCATCATTAAAAATATTTACAAAAAATTCTGTAAACTCATAACAATGTATTTTTTCAGAGTTAATGAAAAAACTAGATGATTAGAAATAATGCATTATTAAGAAAGGGTAAGACTTCTAAACAGCCATTAAAACCAGTATTTGCAAGGAATTTTATTTTTTTTGAAGGATCTGGGTTACTCCCTAGGATACAATACCAAGTTGTTCTTATGGTTAAATTACACTAAGAGTAAAATGAATTTACATACACACGTTTGTGTATGAGCACATATGTGTTCCTGTGTGTGCGCATGTGTGTGAGGGTGAGTGCATATCCACATGTGTGTTCGTGGAGGCCAAAGGTCACCACTGAGCTTCTTCCTTCATTTTTCTCTACACTGTTTTTTTTTGAGACAGGGTCTCTAATTGAACCTAGAGCTCACAGAGTTGGCCAGACTGTCTGTCCATCAAGGCCCATGGTTCTTCCTGACTCCGCCTCCCCAGCGCTGGAATTGAAGGCACTCACCACCATGTCTGACTTTTACTTGGGTGCTGGAAATCAAACTGAAGTCCTGGTGCGTCCTCAGCACGCACTTTACCAACTAAGCTGTCTCTGTGGCTCCCATCTTTAAACAGCTGAATCTGTCCTGTGAATACACGATCCATATATAGTACAATCAGATGCGTGTATGCAAACATTGTTTTCCATCTGGACATCTTTAAAGAGTATCCTGCTGCTGGAAGCTCTCCCATATGGAAGGAGGTGGGGAGTGTCCATAGACCCTCACCTGATGCTTTAACTCTCCTCCCACCTGCACCTCTCAGGCATTTATATGCAATTCTGCCTTAGTTGTGTGTGGACAAGAGTTTAGGGAAATGCTCAAGAGTATAGGGTGTGGAAGAGTCACCGAGTGGCACTTTATCTATGTGGCTATGGGATGTTGTCACCCTAGCAGGTGGAGAGTTTCCAGCGTGGCCGCTCTGGGGCCATCCGTACTCTGGTCAGTAACACCTCACCCACTTCTGTAAGTAAGCCCGATGAACTCCTTGCTTCTCCATGACGAGCTTCAGTGAGCTGGTCTTCTGTTTGTTGTTGGGAGTCTTAGGAGGAAGGGGAAATATGTAGTTTATGTCTCCCTGGGAAAGAAATTCTCATAACACCAGCATGCTCAGAATTTGCCATTTCTCTTGCCTCTACCTGTCTTGGATTATAGGAGTGCATAAGTGTGTGTGTGTCTGTGTGTGTGTGTGTGTAAATATATACATATATATATATATATGTATGTGTGTATTGTGTTTGCGTGTGTGTGTGTGTGTGTGTGTGTATATATATACATAATATATAACAACATATGTTATTTTCATTTGTTGATTATACTACAATAGATATGTAAAAACCCAACCAGTGATTTGAGGCTACTTTTATTTCTGGAGCGTACTTCATCTCTAAAATATAAACACCATTTGTGTCAACAAAAGATATTGTCAAGTTTTAAAAATAAACTACATCTAACGTCCAGACATGGAGTGTTAGACTGGTTTCTCGGAACATGTGCTCGAGCCAAGGACAGCCCAGTTTCACCTAAGGGTCATTGGGTGACTTCCAGCTGTTATTAAGCACAAATTCACAGCTAACACCCACCCCCTGAAGAATCCAAGTGTGGGTGTGTGTTGTTTTTTGACAGAGGGTCTCATTCTGTAGCCCAGACTTGCCTGTAAGTCACTTTGCAGGCTAGGAAGTAACTATGGGAGGTGGTGGGTATGTTTTGGGGAGACCGGCTGCCACAGGCCTGCTTTCAGGATAGGGCACTCCGAGGGCAGGAGAACAGCTAGAGAGGTGCAGGGCTAGGGGCAGCTTCAGGGATGAATGAATGAGATGAGAGGGGTCAAATGCAGGTTTGGCCACTGGACGTATGGCCACTCCTGGAAAAGGTGGACATAGATGGTGGCTCAAACACACATGAGCCATGCTTCTGCCAACAGCACACGCGTTCCATCTCCCCAGCCCAGTAGTCCTTTGGGTAAGGCAAATGAACAGGATCACCATCCCAGAAGCTCAAGGATCGGGCTTAAACAGTCCCCTTAGTCCCTCCCATGGATCAAGTCTTCTCTCTGCAGGAGCAAAAGCCTTGCTCCCGGTGCCAGCCTCCATCTGACCTCTGACCCCACTCATGCATGTAGAACAGGGGGCACACCTGTGCCTCAGCTTGTACCCATTCCTGAGTATCACTGTGAAGTTGGGTCAAGGGGAGTTCTACCAAGCATGTCCCTATACATTAAAACGTCCACCTCGTGAGTAGTTCTCCCTAGATGCAGAATCGTTGAACCATGCCCCTCCTGAGCTCTGGAACATGAGTTACAAGTGTCCTCCTTCCAAGATCCATGAACCCAATCTACCTCCAGGTAACATTCGAGGGGCCAGGAACAGACTAATAACCCCAGCCATGCCCACAAGCCCCACCTAGCCCACTAGTGGCTATGTTCTTGCATACTTTCCTGCCCAGCTCAGACCTTGCTCAGCCATCTGCTCCAGGGTGGGGCAGAGACCTGTGTGGTGATGTGAACAGGGTGAGGCCCAGGGAGGTTGACTGGAGTCAGGCTCCTTGGGCTCAGACTGGAGGTGGCTCGCTAGGCTCAGACCTGCCAATTAATGGCAGGGGAGATGAAAGGGGAACGCTCCTGTAAGCAGTCTTGCAGCCTAGCAAGATAAAAGCCAAACCAAGTCCTGTTTTATGGCCTCCAGAATGGGAGGCTTCTAAGTGTTCTTTATTATGGCAGTAGGAGCTTGTAACCACAGAGACCGAGAAGCCTCTGAGGCTGCCTGCCAGCTTTGCCCTCCTCTGCTGGCTTTGACAGTCACAAGTCCTCATTTTCCCCACCCAGGGACCTAGGCTAATTACCTTAGACCTCTGTCGCAGGCCCCACCCACTCTGTTACAGGCCCCACCCACTCTGTTACAGGCTCTACCCACTTTGTTACAGGCCCCACCCACTCTGTCACAGGCTCCACCCACTCTGTCACAGGCTCCACCCACTCCTGGTCTAGAAACTGCACACCTGGTCTTCTCTAGGCCAGGAGCCTCACAAACTGCTTCTATATGTGTTTCTACTTCCAGCCAGAGCCAGGGAGCTCTGGACGCTGTAGGCAGACAGAACAGCGGTGTGAGGCCGGGGGTGACTAAGTGGGAGGGACAGAGGGATGACCTGTCATAGTCTGACCCTTGCTCTCAGATGTGACTCTGTGTGCAGCATGCCCTGCCTTTATTTCTTAGTGAGTGTCTGTCCTTAAAAGGATAGAGACTCCGAGCACAAGGGTTTGTGTTAGTTTCCTTTGGTTGCTATAACTCCCCAAAGTTAGTGGCTTAAAGCCATGAGAATTTATATCATTCTGGACGGTCCAGTCTTATCAAGTTGACGTGAAGGGCAGCCCCACCAATTTCCATCACCTTCCCTTTCTTGGACCTAGGCCCAGGCATTTATCCCCAAACATAGCCACCTCGATTGCAACCTCTGTACCCTGACTCACCTGCATTCTCCTTATAAGGGCCTTCGTGATGAGATGGACACACCCAGGCAATCCCAGGATGGCGTCCCTTCGATCTGTAAGCACAGTCCCTCAGCCACCTGCCGAAAGAAAGCAGGGTTGTCATACCGGCACAGATAGTCCGAGGACTGCTTAAGTGTGAAATGTCCCCTGTAGGCTCAAGTGTATCAACACTGTTTCCCCAGCTGCCCGCACTGTCTTTGGGGAGTTGTAGAACCTTTGGGACCAGAGACATGGCTGGCCAAGGTAAAGGATGGGGTGGGAGTGGGGATGGGGGCAGCCTTTGAGGGCTACAGCCTGGTCCCGCTTCAGAATCTACATGTGGCTTCTTGACCTAGGCGCCCGCCACGTGTGAAACTGCTGCCCCATTTCCCCGAAAGTGTGGAGGAAGACACTTCTGTTGACCTGCCCTCCCAACCCTTTTCGAACAGTGAGCCAAAAGAAAACTTTCTCTCTGAGGTTCACTAGTTGGACTGTCATGACACCTGCCCCTGGGCTCTTTTTGCACCCTGGGACATCCCCAGTACCCAGAGCACTGCAAACTCACCACAACGACACACAAAGTGAGGGGTAAAAGGAGAGCTTGCTGGCACAGATGAACGTAATATTTCATGTGGCAGTCAGCTGGGGTTATTCATCGTCAGCACCCTCTGGATGGTTTGTGTGTGTGAGCTCATCTCATCTAATCTGCTACAGTGTTTGGTTGTTCAGTTAGGGCCTCACATAGCCCAGGCTGGCCTTGAATTGAGTATGTGGCAGAGGATAACCTTGAACTCCTACCTCCACCCACGGTGCATATGTGGCTAAGGATGAAGCTCGGGGTGTCCTGCGTGTGAGTGTTCTACCAACTGGGCCATACCTCTCACCCTCCCCAACAGCTCTGTGAGGCACATTTGGTTATTATCTGTGGTGTACAATGAGGAAGCCGAGTGAAACTGCAATACAGCCTCCCTTTTATCCACGCTGGCTGTTGTGTATCTCTCGTCTCAGAGCATCTCGATGGCGGGGGTCGGGGTGGGAGAGCAGTGATGAGGGGGTACGCCGCGAAACAGAGTAAGGTCCCCGGCTGGGGGTGGGGGGGATTCTGGGAGATTTAGTGACTCCGTGGTGGTGGTTTCTTATTGCTCTCTGGGTGTCCTTTATTAATGAGATCAGGACCCTGTGTCCCCGATGACCCCAGATGTTTAGGTTTCTACTATGACACCGGGCTTCTGCAAAGAACTTTCCTCCCTGGTGCCCCCGTCCCCTTACAGAAGTTCCCAGTCTCCTGCCTGCCTGAGACAGAACATAGCCTCTGACTGAAGATAGGTGTGACCACTCTGTCTCTCGAAGAGTGAGAGAGGAGTGAACCCCAGACCTTCCCTAGGGCTCAAGTCACAGTGGCTGTTCTCCTGAGAACTGCACCCTGACTACTTCAGCCCATCTATAGCTGCTCTTGGTCTGGGTGTCAGCCTAGTCCCTTCACCAGCTTCCTCTCCGGGGTCCACATACGTCCCATCTTCACTGGGTACCTCTCTCCTTGCTCCCCACGACCACGCACACACAGGCTATGAGAAGCCCACACTGTCGCCTGGCCTTCAGCTGCCCTCCTCTTTGGGGTAAGAGCGTGCTCCCAGCAGGGAGAAGGCCCCATCCGCTCTCTCGCATCTTAACCTTTGTGGTTGCAGCCAAGAGCAGACACTTGTGCCGGCCAGCACAGTGGGCCATCACATTTTCTGTGCTGGCCAGCACATTTTTCTAGGTCAATGTCAGATCAGGAAAATCCAATACCACATGTCCCAACGTTTTATTTGAAAACAGAGCGGTTGCTTTCCAAAATAAATAGTGTTTACAGGCAAGGTCTGGAGGAGTATCTACAAGAGCTTCCTGGCTTTTCCGCTGCCAGCCTGGGGTCAGTTCCATCTCTCAAGCCTTGGAGGTGCTGGTTGGAGGGAAAACACACGGAGGAGAGGTCCCCTTTGCTGCACCGTCCCCAGCCTTCCTCCTTCTGTCACCAACACAACTGGTCTCCAAGGTTTGTCAACCCCCCACACACACCCTGCCACCCCCAAACCATCTGCCTTACCCAACTGCAGCAAAGTGGCCTAGTTTCTGACACTCCTTCCCCTGGGTTTCCCCACTCTGCGACTGGACCGCTCTGCACTAGGTCAGCTCAGGCCCTCCCTCCTAATCTCCCAATGTCTCCCCATCTTACATTGTTCTGCCCAGTGCCACCACACCATGAAGCTGCTTTCCCCCCATTATCTCTGTTGTTCCAAAACCCATGCAGGCCCTCTCATATAAACTTCGTAAGCATGGTGTCTGTCCTGGGGTCCTGTTCCACAGGGCCACATACAATCCCAGATGGGACCTAACAATGGGTTTGAATTGATCATGTCCCATATCTTACCTTCCACCTAGATGGCCATCTCCTTCTGGACAAGAATCAAGCCTTGTGCTTCCTATGAGCCAGACATACGTCCCCATGGTGACAGCGCAGCCTGGGGGTCCATAGGCTACAGAACTGAGCTGGGGGACTCACCTGTTGTTGTTTGGTAGTAACTGTGGAAGCTGGCGATCCTGTCTGCACGGCATAGATGCACTGTCTCAGCTGGAGTGAGACAAGGTGGCTTGCCCAAAGCTTCAGCCACGGGGAGTAGCGGATTCAAGCATTTGGACTGGGCCCTGCCTGATCCCACCTCTCAGAACCCTGCAGGAACCACATCTGCGGAAGGTAGTGTTAGAGCGTCAAGTGCACTCCGGCACGAAAACACAACCCTGTCAGTGGGAGACTACGTGGGTTCTGGGTTCATGTTGCCTAATAGTGACTGTCTATGCACATTTCTGTGCTGGCCCAGTAGCAGCTACCAGCCACATGTGTCTGGAATGGAACTAAGAAACTGGATCTTTTCACTTCAGCAATGTTGGTATTGAATAGGGTTTTGCTATGTATCCCAGGCTGCGTTCAAACTCACAACAATTCTCCGGCCTTGGTCTCCCAAGTGCTGGAATGAAAGGGATGTGCCAATGCACCTGGTGGGAACTTGGAGATGTAGTTCAGTTGGAAGAGCGCTGATCTGGCACGTGCCCTGGCTTCCATGCCCAGCATTGCTCACGCCAGCTATGCTGACACAAATCTGTCACCCCAGCAGGAGAGAGGCAGGAGATGAGACGTTTAAGATCGTTCTCTGATACCTGGCAAGTTAGTTCAAGGACAGCCTGGAATATAGGATCTCAAAGGATTTTTTTTTTTATTAAATAGCCATATATGCCTCACACCTGCCACCATATGGGTTCACCTCCCATATGTTTGTGGGAAGCTAGTGTGGGAGTCACCACTGCAGAATAATGAGGCTCCTCATCACCAGAGGCTGTTCAAGGAGCTGAGTCCCAGAGCCCCTGCTTCCTGGGTGCATCAGTTTTCAATGAGGGCCAGCTTTCTCACCTGCTCCAGGTCTAGAACACCTCCAGAGGAATGATAAGGGTGCGAATAACTTTGTCGGCTCTTGCATGGCACCTCCGACACGCATGTACGCATGCACGCATGCACGAACGAACACGCACACATCCACCCACACTTAAAAGGGGAACCCAGAGCCCAGTTTTCACTGAGCGCTGGACAGCAGTAATGAGCAAAGCTTTCTTGGCCTTTATTACAGACAACAGGGCCCCTGTTATAGCAGGCCAAAGCCCACTGGATTTGTTGGCAAGGCAGCACTCTTTCAGATCCCCTTCTTCACATTCGCTGGGGCCACCTTCTGATTGAGAGGCACACAGGCAATTGTTGTGGGCATCAGTTTGGCGCCATCTCCTGGACATCTTGCAAAATGCAAGTGGCTACAAACCCAAACTGCAGGAGAAAGGGGGACATGCTGCCGCTCTATCAGTGGGTGGGCCTAGAATGGGAACATTCCAGAACCAAGGCTTTTAGGATCCTGGTCACTCCTGTTACACAAACTTCCAGGCTATGTTTACATGGAGAAACTAGACATGTTTGTGGGCCTGCAGGGGTTGGTGGGAGCAGGTGGAGGGAGTGCTTCTCATGTGGTCCCAAGGATAAGTGACCATTGTGGCATGTGCTGAAGTGTCCTCTTTGAGAATAAACCCCGGGTGTGAGCAGGGAGGAGTGAGGCACTAGTGTAGAGGTGTCAGTCAGCCCCCACCTGTTCAGCCCACCAGAGGTTATTACTAATAAATAACTATTTATTATTGTTATTATTTTAATGAATAAATAAGAGTGTGGCTGCTTTTATCCAGAGCATCTAGTAGATGCCTAAGGCTACAGTGGATACAGGAAGAGGGAAACCCAGATGAGATGATGATGATGATGATGGTGTGTGTGTGTGTGTGTGTGTGTGTGTGTGTGTGTGTGTGTGTATACATTTGCCATGGAGTGTAGGATCAAATCAGAGGGCAACTTTAGGGAGTTGTTTCTCCTTCTACTGTGTGTTCTTGGGATTGAACTCAGGTCCTTACACTCGGGAGGCATGTTCTCTTACCCTCTGAGCCATCTCATTTGCCTGAGGTAAGAATCTTGCTTCATGACCTAGCGACATTCCTTCTCTCCGTGGGCCTCATTTTCCCCGTCAGAGTGTGGAACTGTGGTCTCTATCAACTCTGGCTTAATTACTCTGAGCATTAAGAACCTGAAGATAGCTAGAGGGATGGCTCATGGGTAGAGGCATTTCCTGCCAAGCCTGACTTGTAGCTTCAGACCCAACACCCACGAGATAAGGAGAGAACCAGCTCCCACAAGCTGTCCTCTGACCACCACATACAAGCTGTAGTCTGTGCCCCCCAACTCAAAATAAACACATAAGGTGTAATCATAAAAAGGAACTGGAAGTCTGGGTAGTGGTGGCTTTAATCCCAGCACTTGGGAGGCAGAGGCAGGTGGATCTCTGAGTTCAAGGCCAGCCTGGTCTGCAAAGTGAGTTCCAGAACAGCCAAGATGGGAAAAAAAAAAAAAAAGGCATGATTTGTTGTCCGGGGAGTGTGTGAACAGGGCGTGTGGATGAGGGAACATCCCTGATGCACACTTGTGAAAAGGGCACCTTCACTTGTTGCTCTGAGGTTCTCAGAAGAGACTGGTAGGTAGGTGAAGGACCCCAATGGAAGGTTTACTGTAGGACTGGATCCCAGAGGCTTATGGGATAGGGTCACTGGGTCAGCCTCAAACATTTTTCTACAGCATCTAGAGAAGATGCCCAGATAGGTTCTGATGCTAATCTTCTTTATCCTTTAAAATTCCAGAGAGTGGCTCAGTCTAAAGTTCTGGCTTGATAACAGGAGGGTCTGACTGGGGGGGGGGGGGGGCTCTGGGACCTCTGTTTTTTTCTTTTTAATAACAGTCATTTTTAAGAGCCAGGTGTAGTGGTGTGTGCTTGGAATCACAGCACCGCCGCAGAGACGGGCAGGTGTCAGGCTCACGGGCCAGCCAGCCTAGACTGGTTCTAGTGAACCCAGGGAGTTCCAGGTCAATGAGCAATCTGTCTCAGAAACCAAGGAGAGCAAATGCCTGAGGAAAGATGTCTGAAGCTGCAGCCTCCATACCTGTGTGTGCATGCACGTGTGTGTGTGTGTGTGTGTGTGTGTGTGTGTGTGTGTGTGTGTGTGCTCTCAAAGCCTTACTGGGGAGTGGAGTTAAATATCTCATTACTCTTTTGTTTATCTTTGTCTCTATTTTAGCCCAGGATACCCTCCAGTTCACCGTCCTACTGTCTCTCAAGCACTGGAATTACCCCGGTGCACCACAACGTCTAGCTCTGAATTCTATTTTAATAACATGTTAAAATGCCAAGACATCAGATCTGTTGGATGAAACAAAGTACATTATCCAAATTAATTTTACCTGCTTCTTTTGTTTATTTTGATGTAGCTGTTAGAAGAAGGAACACAGATGACTTAAGTGTCCCCTGCCTATGATGACTGTCATCTTTATATCAGACAGAGATGTGTTGTACTTATGAGTCCCCACTGAGAAGGAGAGAAAGAGAACAGTTCTGGGTGCCTCTGGGACTTCCAATGTTCTGGGAAACTGCCACCCTACTTTACCTTCCTAGTACCCTGTTGGGGTGGTGGGAGACAGCAACGGGAGAGACCAATAGACAGCCAAACAGAGCTAAGGTAAGGAGTGGCCACCCATCTGCCTTCCCAATACAGACAGCCAGGTTCTTCAGCTTCCCAGCTTGGGCATGGTCTTGTCTCTTGTGAAATCAACTCTTCTTCTAGGCTCTCTGCCCTTGAGTGCCAGCCACACGCCCGTCTTCCCCCCTCCTTCAACAACCATGTAGCTGTGCCCCAATAGTCTTTAAGGAAGTCTTTTGAGTCAGGCAGCTGAGCCTGTTGGAGCTAGGTTCAGTCCAAATGTCTCCCAGTCTCGGAATGAAAGTCCCAAGTCCAAAATTTCCTCCCCAGTCTAATGGAAGCTGCTCGCGAAAGTAATAATGAGACCACAAGGGGGCGCTGTTCCCACAGTCCTCCACCCCTAACTAGCCCCACCCTCTTCCAGAAACCCCAGGCTATATTTGCGCCCAGCATAAACAATTTCAGCTTTGAGAAAAGGCTCTGGATGAGTTGTTGGGCTATTTTTTTTCTGTTAGCCTTCAGTTGCCAAAGGTTGTTCTACTTTGAAAAATGCTCCTCGGAGTGCATACTTAAATGTTAAGCAGCTTTTAGACCCAGGGCCAAGTCCTGCTCCAAACGAATGCTGTACCCAGAGGCGTGTCTAATACTCTGGAGAAGAGCACCCAAATCACACAAACAGCCTGTGGGTGTTCACAGGTGTAAGCACGAAGGGCAGAGGAAGGACAACGATGACCCCCACAGATTAGCCCATGCAGTGTTTTCCTTACTGAGGGATGTTGGTTGGTTGGTTGGTTGGTTGGTTTGAGATGAGATTTTATCACATAGTCCAGGCTGGCCTCGAACTCACAAGCTTCCAGTCCCCAGCCTCCTAAATGCCTAGACCACGGGCACCTACCCACACCTCACTCATCTATAGGATTTTTAGTTTTTGAATATTTAAAGCTTGCAAAGAAGTAAAAATAGGCAACAGCCAGGTGAGCTTTAAGATGCAACCACTGCTTATGGTTGTGGCCAAGGGTGAAAAGGACCCCCCCACTTCTGGAACATGGCTTGAGAATGAGAGACCAGGTCTGAATTAAGGTGAAACTCACGGTAAGGAGCCGACTTGTTTACAGCTGCATGCTACTGTACAACAGGTTTTGGTGTGGGTTTTTTGTTTTTAATTTTCTCTATGTCCAGAGTGTCCTTAGACTCTTCTGCTTGTGGTGGAACAGCAGTGGCATCTGATGCTCCCAAAGAGCTCCGTCCACCTTATCCCTTTCGGCACCTTTATACCCCCAAAAACAGGGCAGAAAAGAGAGAGCCAAAGCACAGAGACGGAACTAGACTCACATTAGAGCACACAGTATGTCTACAGAGATAAGGCTTAAGCCAAGTGCAGCAGCTGGCACCTGTGCCGTTCCAATTTGGGAGGCTGAGGCCAGAGGACTAGGAGTTAATTCCTGGGTTATGTTGTATGACTCTGTTTCTTACTTCCTTTTAAAAGATTTGTTTACTTTATATATGAGTGCTCATTCTGCGTTCACACCTTCAAGCCAGAAGAGAGTGTCAGATCCCATCACAGATGGTTGTGAGTCACAACATAGTTGCTGGGAATTGAACTCAGGACCTCTGGAAGAGCAACCGGTGCTCTTAACCACGGAGCCGTCTCTCCAGCCCCATGACTCCGTTACAAAACCCACAATATTATGCACTGAGCTGGGTCAATGGTTCAGTAGGTGAGGTGCTTTCCCTGCAAGTGTCAGTACCTGAGTTCAGATCCCCAGAACCCATGTAAAAAGTGGGGTGATGTGATCTGTACCTCGACACTGAGAGGAGGACTCGGAAGCAGATGGATCCCTAAAGCATGGTCACCAGCTAGTCTAGCCTACTCAGTGAGGTCCATGTTTACCAAACTTCGTCTCAAAACAAGACAACTAACAGCCTCTGACCTCCCTGTGCATGCAGATAGATACACCCCACACACAATGCAGTTACACCGACAACTACACACATTACATCACAATACACACACACACACACACACACACACACACACACGCACACACATTAAATAATAGCATTTGGTACTCCCGTAACAATTCTATGCAATAATCTAGAGTTGTGTTTCAGGTACACCTCGTGAAAAAATTAGAAATCATTAAAAAGGGGCTGGGGACCCAGGTGAACAGTGGTACACACCCGTGATCCCAGAACTCAGGACCTGAAGACAGGATTATTAGAAGTTCAAGGTTATCCGCAGTTATATAGTGAGTTTGAAGGCAGTCTGGGGTACATGAAACCCAATCTCAAAATAATAGTAATAATAATATTGAGGTGACAGTTAAAGGTGGCCTGGGAAGAATGTCACTTTATTCAGTGAGGAAGCTGCTGATATGGCGCTCCAGTAAATGACCCCTATGTGTGCTCACACAGGTAGCCTACTTAAACTCGGTGGGTCATGCATGTATGAGGAAGGGACAGACTTGTAAATAAGGATTTCAACAGGAGAGGTGGATAGAAAGAGTAATTTGAGTGAGAAGGAATATAATTATATATAATTATATTTAATATATAAATTAGTATATAAATTACATTAAATTGTATATAAACATTTATGTAACAGTCAAAAAATAAAAAATAAACTAAGGGTCAGAAAAATGGTTCAGCACGTAAAGACATCTGCCACCAAGGCTAGTGACCTGACTTTGATCCCTGGGACTCATAGCGTGGAAGAGGACATGGTTCCAAAGGTTTTCCTCACCTCAACGTGCTAATACATGTGTGTGTGCAGACAAAAAAAAAGTTTAAAAAATAAATTTAAAGCATAGCAGTGAAAAACCAAGAACAAATGCATAAATAAAAACCGTCAAAGGATGCTTGCACACATATAGCGGAAGTAACTGCAGAGTCTGTTGTTGCTGAGACAAGGACCTCGACCCTCTTATCTCTTACATCTCCAGGCTGAGTATGAGGACACCTCTGTTGTGCTCCACACACTCACCCGATGACTAAACAACATGACACAGACCCCTAAATAAATACAGTCCGTCCCCAAGACACACAATTAAAATCCTGCTCAAGTCACTGCCATTTCCATCACCCACACAGACAAATAGTTTCTCTGGCAGCCTGGAGGAGAGAAGGCCCCCAAGCCCAAGCATCTTTTTCTCTGGTTGCAGAGAAGGCAAAGGCTTCTTACAGCAGCCAGGGTGAAGGCAGGCTTTGAACAGTGCTGGTCCCTACAGCATGTCTAGTGTTCAGCTCTTCCGTTCAGAGAAGATGCTTTTCCCACTCAGTCAGGATGACTAAGCCTGAGGCCCGAAAAATACATCGCAGGTGGTTCAGATAGAGTGTGTAGTCATGTGACAGTTCAGCACCAAAACTTTGTGGTGGCTGACTGGGAAATCTATCCCACAAGCACAGGCATTTGAACACTTGATCTCTGGTTGTTGGCACTGTTTGGAGAGGTTTAGGGGGTGTGGCCTTGCTGGAGGAAGTATGACCTCCAGCTAGGAGTGGGCTTGGAGAGTCTGTAGTCTCACCCAGGTCTGGTTGACTCTCTCTGCTCTGGGTCAGCAGTTGAGAAATGATGTCTCAGCATCCCACTCCTGACACACAGCTAGCTACCACTTGCAGCCACATCTCCCCACGATGATGGACTCTCACCCTCTCAAACATCAAGCCAAAATAAACGCTTTTCTCTACGAGTTGCCTCGGCTACGGTGCTGTGTCACAGCAATAGACATGGGGTGAGCACACACTTAACATGAAAGTGTTTAGGAGCTGGAGAGATGACTCGGGAGTTGAGAGTGTATGCTGCTCTTATATAAGACCCAAGTTCATTTCCCAGCACCCTGTTTGGTGGCTCACAACCACTAGTAACTCAGGCTCTAGGGACCCGATGCCCTCTTCTGGTCTCCATAGGCACTTACATGCATTTGGTGGATTCTTAAGAGGTGGAGCTCAGGTCATGCCAAAAGGATACCTTGGAAGGGATGAATTCGAGTCTGTCAGCGAGTTAGTTCTCAGGAGGCTGGTTTGTTGTAAAGTGAGGCTTTTCCAACAGAGCTGCTCTCTTATGCTAGATCTGTGACTGTTTCTCTCTCGTAGTGTGACACACATCCAGGAAACCCTTGCCAACACACCGGTATCATGTTATTCGGACCCCCCAACCACCAGTATTGTCAGCCGAACAAACCTCTGGTTTGCAGTGTCTGGCTTCAGTTATAGCAACATAAAATATACCAGACCAGTGGGGAAGCCAGGGTAAGACGAGACAGAAGCTCGACAGACAGAGCAAGATTAGCACGTAAACAACCAGTTCTAGGCAGCTTACAATAAACTATTGCAAACTTAAGTGTCCAGAGCCATTAACAGTGTGGGTGCTCCCCACATTTTAACTGCGGCTGGATAATCAAGTGAATTGTCTGGAGGCATAGTACATCTTCCCTGCCTACACAGAGAGAATTGTGTTACACACACTTGCCACAAATCCTTCCAAGTTAAAACATTGCAAATAACTTCATTCATTCTAAAGACCCTTCATGCCGTCCATCCTGGGTCCAGATGACAGGCTGGTGCCCTGTAATGAGGGTTAAACACACGCTCCCTGCTCTCAAGTGACTCGATATGAGTGCGCCAGAAGTCATTTTCTTCTTCGGTGCATCTCGGTTGGAACTCTCTATTGGTGGAAAGAGTGGCGGCCATATTTATTGAGCCCCTGCTATTAGCCAGAGACAACGAGAAGAATTTTGTGTGGATCATTTCACTGGATCTTTGTAAATACCTTTAGGACCCTTATAATCATTAATGCAGGTCTATTATTGATTATTATTATTAATAATAAGGAACTGGGGGATAAAGGATTATAATCTTCTCAAGGTCATGCTGGATCTGAAGTCGAGCAGTGTGGGTTCAAATCCCCTGGTGCCTTCGGCAGCTGCTGCAGCAGCAGCAACAGCAAAGCTACAATGAATATTTATTCAGATGTCTTTTATAATGTATTTGTGTGGAGGTGGGGCGGGTATAGGTATGTGTGTATGTCACGTGTATGCGGGTGCCTCAGGCAGCCAGAAGAGGGCTTTGGATCTCCTGGAGCCAGTTACAGGTCGTTGTAATCTGTCCAGCACCAGTGCCAGGAACAAACTCAAGTTCTCTGCAACAACAGTGAGTCTAGCTGAAATAGCAAACTCTGGTTTAGTGAGAGGCCCTGTCTCAACAAAACAGAGGAAGAGGGATAGAGAAAGACAACCAAGGTCAACATATGACCTCCAATGTGTGTGTACAAGTGGGCATACACAGCCTTCCATAAGAACATATGTAAAGTGAGTTTCTGCTAAATTCATGATTCCAGAAGGAAGACTGGGGAGCCTAAATGCTCTCTTATTTCTCTGTCTTGAAGAAGACAAAACAAACAAAACCCACCCACCTAAATTCTTCTCTTGGAATCAGAATGTCTAATGTTCGTTTCTGGTCCATGATTTTGACCTAGAAGATGATTAAAAGCCCACAGTGACCAGTTTGCCTATTGTAAAGAGGGAGCCAGTGAGAGGTTAACACTCCGTCTCCTCTTAAGTTCCATCCTCCCAACAATGCGTTGATCACCTTGTGGTTCTTGTGAGCTCCGGAATCTCTGAGCTACACTTCACTGAACTGTATCTTAACCTCCCACGGGGTCAGACAGAGCTCCAGGGAGACTCCAGCCACACACTAACCTGTGGTCTTTGAGAGCGGGACTTTCAGTTGGAAGGACAGGAAGGAATTCGGAATCACAGAGGCTCAAAGAGACTGTGGGGAGCTGGAAAGACAGTTCAGTTGTTAACTCACTTTTGATGTGTGCATGCATGTGGCCCAGCATGTGTGTGTGCATGTGTGAAGACATAAGGACTTGAGTCTGTATCCTCAGCGCCCACAGAGAAAGCTGAGCAAGAAGGGCTGGAGATGATGACTCAGTGGCACAGCTGGCTACCCTTGCCGAGGGCTTAGTTCCTGGTGTCTACATGGTGGCTTACAACCATCTGTCCCTATACTTTCATAGGCTTCATTACCCTTTCTGTTCTCCTCGGGAACCAGGCACACACGTGGTAGCTATAAATACATACGTACAAGTAGGCAAAGCATTCATACACATAAAATAAAAAGTAAATTTCAAAAGTAGTGAAGCAAGGCAGGGTAAGTCTAACCCATTCTGGGGATTGCAGGGGTGCGGGAGCGGTCCTCAGAGTTCACTAGCCAGATAGTGAGCTCCAGGTTTATCTCAGTGAGAGATACTGAACAATAATAATAGCAGTTAGCAAGGGATATATCTGAAGTTGACCTCTGTCTTACACACGCACATTTACCCACAGTGACCCACTTCCTCCAGCAAGGCACCTCCTCCTAAGTGGTCCACAACCTTTTAAAACAGTACCACCAAATGGGGCAAAGAGCTCAAATCATGAGCCTATCAGAGGCAGCAGGATGGCGGTGCGCCTATGCAGCGGTGGTGGGGGTCCTATGCAGGGGTGGTGGTGCGCCTATGCAGCGGTGGTGGGGGTTCTATGCAGGATGGCGGTGCGCCTATGCAGCGGTGGTGGGGGTCCTATGCAGGGGTGGTGGTGCGCCTATGCAGAGGAGGTGGAAAGGTTCACCACCTGGACTGCACAGTGAGACCCTGTGGCAGAACCTTCCCCAATGAATAAAGATTTCAGGGGACCAATCACTGGGCGAGGAGTAGGCGGGACTTCCGGGTCAGAGAGAAGAGGAGGAGAGGCCGAGGAAAGGACTTGCTTTTGGACAAGGGACAGGTGGAGGCCAAAATGTAGGTAGGGGAGCCCCCACCCCCGATTCAGGTGGGTGGATCTGTTGGGATCGGCTACTGGAGGACTAACTTAGAATAGCTTACAAATTAGGATGCTAGCTGCTGAGCCCAGTGGTTGTGTTACCTGTTGATTCTAAACTAAGATTGTGTGGCGTTTTCCTTCACGCGGCGACTCAACCGGGTTCCAGAAAGAAAGATACAACGGCAAAGTGTGGGTTTTTGAGAAGTGCACCCCAGGTGTGTGAATTTGAATGTGTGGGGTTGGTATGCAGGGACCTGTCATTGGAACTTAGCAGGTCGGGTGGAGAGATTTCGGAGTTTCAGGTCAGAGAGTCTGCTGAGAGGAGAACAGGCCAGGCCCACTGGCGCCCTGCCCGTGGCGGTAGTATGGGATGGTGCCATTTTTTATTATCTCACACAACAAGGTTCTGTCTCAGCCAACCAACCAATCAACCATACAAGCTAACAAGAAACATCCAAGGATGATAAGGGATTCTGGCTAAAGCCATCTAACACATTCATTGCTCAACTGAGATCTTGGTGATTAGGCATCACTGGTTGGGGAAAGGGTGGAGGATGTCTCACATTCACTGCCTCCACTAAGTTACCCCCTAGCAGAGTGTCTCAGACGCTCCTGCTCTGTGACTGCAGACGCGAGAACAGTGTGGGCAGGGCGGACACGTGGCTGAGACAGGCTGGGTTGTTTTGCCTGAGTTCCGACATGAACTGATGCAGCCCAGAACCAAATGTATTCATTTATTCCATGGTTCTTGGGCAGTGCCGTGAGCCAGTTCCTGCTAAATGCCAGCCCCCAGAGACTAACCAGATGGTGCCTGGGATGTCTGGAAGCACCCAAAGACAGGGTTAGGAACCGACAGGAGGTGACTCATGTGGAGACACACGTGGAGCCTAGGTGGGTGCTGAGTGAGCAAACCCAGGGTCTCTCAAACCAGAATGATAGAGAAGCCAGGCAAAGGAGATACCAGGAGAAGAGAAAGTGAGCTTTGGGGGAGCTTTGGAGTGCTGTCACAGAAAGAAGCCAGCCTCTGTGTCCTCCCTGCTCCTTATTTCTAAATTGCTTGTTTCACTTCCTTTCAGCTTGCTTTGATTTGTTAGTTTGTTTTGAAACAATGTCTCTCTGTGTATCTGGCCCCAGGCTCCCCTCGATTTGGAAAACATCGGAATCCAGCCTCTACCAGGGGAGGCACCCTGTCTTAGAGTTTCATTACTGTGAAGAGACCAAGGGAACTCTTAGAAAGGACAGCATTCAATTGGGGCTGGCTTACAGTTTCAGAGGCTTCGCCCATTATCATTATAACAGGAAGCGTGGCAGTGTGCAGGGAGACGTGGTGCTGGAAGGAGCCAAGAGTTCTACAACCTGATCTGCAGGCAGCAAGGAGACTGATTCCACACTGGATGGAGCTTAAGCTTTGGAGACTTTAAAGCCCACCTCCACAGTGGCACACTCCCTCCAACACGGCCACACCTCCTCCATCAAGGCCACACCTCTCCAACAAGGCCACACCCCTCCAACAAGGCCACACCTCTCCAACAAGGCCACACCCCTCCAACAAGGCCACGCCCCCGAGTAGTGCCATTCCCTGTGGGCCGAGCATTCAAACACATGAATCCATGGGGGCCAAAACTATTCAAACCACCACACATCCCTTGTCTCATTCCAACTTCCAGAGCTTCTGTTTATCCATAGATAAGAATCTGCTGGTAGGCTGAGTGTGGTAGCACATACTTTCGCTCCTAGCACTTGGAAAACTGAGGCAGGAGTTCAAGACCAGCCTGGTATACGTAGCTAGTTGCAGGCTGGCTACCTAGTGAGGCCCTGTCTCAAAAAATAATATTAAAATAAGAGAAACCTGAGCTGCTCGCCTCCCTGTGTTCCATGCTGGTGACAGTGTCTGTCTTGTTTTGATTGCTGGTACTACCACGTCTTACATGGCCATCAGACTCCATCTTCTCTGGCTTTCCAACATGGACTGAAGACCAACAGTTCCTGAAGAATCCTCCAGGCCTTCAGCACCTGACTGGGGTTGCTAGAGCACACAGCGGACTGAGCAGCCTGGTTGGGTTCTCAGTACCTCCAACATGCCACTGGCCACTGTTGGATGATCCAGCCTTTGTAAACCAGTCTTGTGAAGGTCTTTTCACAACATATTCATTCTATTGGCTCTGTTCCTCTATGGAGCCCTGTCTAATAAACACTCCCCACAGGAGAGAACATGGGTATTGACTTTGAGCGTCTGGTTTATTTCACGTACTGAGATAATGTTTAGCTCCATGCATTTTCCTGAAAATAGATGATTTATTTGCTTCTTGTGCCTGAATAACTGTATATTTGTAGACTACATTTTCTTTGCTTTTAAATCGACTGCTAGGCACTAAGCTGGCTATAGTGAATGCTGTAAAGACTAAGTTGATACTTAGGAGTGACATAGATGAACCACACAAAATTCCATTATTACATTTCCCCCCTGCAAGACACAGTCTCATTATGTAGCTCTTGTTATGAAAAGGATAAAGAGAGTGGGTGGGGTATGTTCTATAGAAGTGTGGTGAGGTGTGAGGGGAAGGGGGTGCCTCTGGTGGGCCCATGTCAGGGCATCCCTTTCCGCTGAGGGACCAGCCACACAACAGTATGGTATAGAATACTGTGGTATAGAGTTTATTCAGGGCATGGGGAGTGGAGTTAAGAGGGTAGTAGGGGCAGAGAGAGAGGAGGCCAGTCATGAGCATGTGGAGAGAGAAGGGGGAAGGGAATAGGGAGAGAAGGGACAAAGGGGTAAGAAAGCAAGAGCAAGAGAATAGGGAGGGGACAAGCAGCCCCTTTTATAGTGCCAGGTAACTGTGGGGTGGAGTTTAGACAGAATCCTAACAGCTCAAGCTGGCCTTGAACTTGCTGAGTAGACCAAACTGGCCTCAGCCTCTCATAGGTCTTCATGCCTCTGCCTCTTACATGCCGGGATTAAAAGTGTGTGGTCACTGTGCCGAGGCCATTTCAAATTTTTTGAGGACCTCTAGGAGCCTTCTTGAAATAGCTCTAGCTGGAGACTTTTCTCCTGGCTTCTCTGGGCCTGGATTGAGAGGAAGGACTGTTTGCCGTGCGTGACTCTTAAGGGATCATGGCCTTGTTTTCTGTTGTCAATACTGGGCCCAGGGCTTTTGCGTATGACTCCCTATGAACCTGATCCCCTGTGAGGCACCAGGCCACTAATCTCGGACTGTGGGCTTCCTAACCTAAGCTTGAAGCAGCATTAGCACATATCTCAGAGGCTATGTAACCTTCCAGCAGCACCACGGGCTAGGAAACCTTCAACACATTTGCTGTTTTGTGTGTGGGTCTAAGTGCTGGGGTTTTGGGCAAGCATGGCCATGCCTTGTTCAGGAATAGCAGCCTTAACTCTGAGAGCCCCAGCAACAGCACCCAGGACTGCATGGGAGCAGGTTTTGCATGCAAAAGTTGTTTATTATGTGAACTTCTGACCCGGCTATCCTGGCAGCTCTGCACTGGGAGGCAGATAAAAGGTTTGCCTGCGCAAACAAAATGGGCTGTCTGCCGGACCCTCCGTGGCTCTTTGTGGTCCTAGCACATTTACTGTGGACACTCCCTTGCCGGCCTTCCCCCCCAAGCTTGGCTGGGTCCACACAAAGGGGCCCTGTTCCTGCCCATGCCTATTTGTGATAAAAGGCTTAAAGCCCTGCCAGCCAGGCCTGGTAATGATGTTGCTGATGACTGTATAATCATACTCAGGGCTCCCCAGGGCTTCCTAGGAGCCAGGCACTTTGCTGCTCGCTTTGAGGAACTATTTCTTACAACAGACCCAGGAGAGAGATTGAGTTCCTGCCCTCCTTTTGTAAGGGACGCCAACAGAGCTCAGAGAAGTGGAGAAAACTGGCAGGTCACCTGGGAGAAGAGGAAGGAGTGTGGCTTTGGACCATACTTTTGTAAGTGAGTGACAGTGTTAGGGACTAGGGAAATGGCTCAGTGGGTGAAGGGCTTGATCCCTGACACCTGAATTTAAAAAAAAAAAAATCCGGAGCCTGGTAGTGCACACTTGTAATCCGAGCACTGGGGAGGAGGGGCAGGTGGATCCCTGGGGCTGCATAGTCAACCAGCTCAGTCTAATCATTAAGCTCCGGGCCAATGAGAGACTTTGTATCAAACATTATGGTGGATTGTTCCAGATGAGTGAACTGGGGTTGGTCCTTCAACCTCCAAATCCACCACCCAAATGCACCACGCAAGCATGCTCACTCCACCTCGAAATGCAGTGTCTCCTGGGCAAGTTTCTTCTTTTGAAGGCAGGCTTTGTTGTTCTTTTGTAACAAAGGAGAAACCATATTTCAAAAAGTAAAAGTTTAGGGTTATGCACACTGGCTTATTCAAGATTAGGAGTCTAGAAGGCTTTGCAGGATAACATCTGGGGCCTGGTTGCCAAATCCCTGTCTGAGAAGGATTCCTGGGGTGCTTTGTCCTAACACACACACACACACACACACACACACACACACACACTTGAAAACTTTGTCTTAGCTTTGCTTCCTATGGGTGACAAAATACAACTGCAAACGCAAATTATAGGAGAAAGGGTTTATCTGGTTATGCTCTGCTATTGTAGGGAAATCAAAGTAGTGAGAATGTGAAACAGCTAGGATATCACATCCACAGCAGGCCAATCACCTCCACAGTTAAGAGCAGAGAGTGATGAACCTGAGAGTGCATACTGGTGTTCAGCTCTCTTGCTTGGCTCATTCAGTCCAGGACCCTTACCTACAGAAAGGCGCCACCCACAAGTAGACAGGTCTTCCAAACTTGGCTAATGAAATCAAGAACACCCTGCCCTAGACATAGCCAGAGACCAACCTCCCAAGTGATTCTGAGTTGTGTCACATCGACTACTAAAACCAACCATCTCAAGCTCACATCCATACATTTTCTGTCTTTAGTGGCCAGTGCAGTAGCTTTGAGCATATGGGCTCCAAAGTCACATGCCCACTGCCAAGATCAAGGCACAGAATCTTCCAGTGTGTTCTAGCTTCATCCTCAACTCCTTCTCGCCCCAGACTGACAACAGGGCATTTGTTTGCAGGCCCAAGAGTGTGACTTTTCTAGTGCAACCTGCTTCTTGAAACCTAGCTTCTTTCCCTTAGTGTTATGTATCTGAGATGTGTCCAGATTGTATGTACAATGTAAGAGTTTATTCCTTTCAGCTGATGACTGGCAAGAATCTTAATGTCACAAAACCCACGGGAGCCACCTCCACGTTTCTGGAAACACCTACCAGGTGAACAGTGGCTGCCTCAATATCTTCAAGAAGGCTCTGCCATTCCGGTGGTGGTGGCAGTGCTGTGACTAGAAGTTAAGACTGATTCTGAGCTACACAAGCATTTCCTAGAGGCCTCCCTAGTGGTGTGACTGATAGCATCATTATATCAATACTGGGCTAGGTGCCCAGGCATGGGGTGCTAACCTGCTTATCTTGTGGGAGAACCTGCAGGAGGCGAGAAGGTCCAGTCCTCGAAGAATCTGAACCCAGCACTGTCACGATCTCTGTCCATCCCTCTTCCCACTTCTCCAGCAGTTTCCAAGAACATCAGGAGGGCAGGTGGTACTGCTGTGTGTGAACAAGCTAATCCAGAAGCTGTGGGAGAAGCTGATGAAAGGAGAGGCCTAGTGATAATAGGATGCTTTGCAAGGATGCTCTCCTGTGCTCTCTGGAGCCAGACTGGACCACAACATGAGGGGAATCCCACGGCACACTGACTGTCAGCACTTCTAAACGCAGCAAGCAGGCACCTGGATGTATCAGCAAACATCTAGACAAGTCATATGGTTCCTATTCAGCCAGCACTTTAAAATAAACAAGCAAACAAGTCAAACAAAGTGTCCTAGAGAAGAAATAAACACACATTCAGACCCCAAGAGGTCGAGGGGAGGGGACTGGGTGAATACAGTGTCAGTGTTTTTTCCCTATAGTTACCTGACAGCTCAGGGGTAACCTTGAACTCCCCACTCTCTTGCCTCCACCTCCTAAGAGTAGAGATAGTAAGTGTTTCAAATATTCTTTCCCCGGGAGACGTGAACATCGTTTTCTCTCTCCCTGTAAGACCCTGATGACAAAGTAAAGTGGGATTTCATCAAAGCTTACCCTGGGGGCAAGCAGTGGGACTATCTGGGCTTCCTCCTGGAGCATGGGTGAGAGGCTACCTGCAGCAGTGTGGAGATTTCTAAGCGGTCACACCAGGAAGTTTTTATCCAGTGTGGATGACGGCTTCCCCATAACCCTCCATGGTCTGCGGGATAGCACCTCTGACAGTCTCTGCAACTGGGGCAGAATTGTGTACAGCTGGCCGGGAAGAGCAGGGGAGGGTGGCTGGAATCACAAAGGAGCAGCTATTCGACTTCAGGCTTCTCCACAGGGACTCAACAGGCCTGCTCCCTCTGGTCTTTCGAAAGCAGGCTGCTTTGCTTGGAGGACTGGGTTCTACAGTAATAACTATTCACCACCAGGCTCTGCCACACTTCTTTCTGTGAAGTAGTTCCACCAAAATACTCCTCCGGCTTGTTGGTCATCTCCCATTTCAGACACATGCGGTAACACAGGAAGGCCACGGATCCACCTGCTAGCTGAAGAAACGAGGCAACCAGCCCCAAGGTTCTCCCTCCTGTGCTGTGCCAAAGGATGCTAGCCAGGAATCAGGGCCTATGGGTCTCTTTTGCACCACCCATGGAAACTTGGCAAAAGAAACAGATATTTTGGATATTCAGTGGCTGTTACTCATGGAAACCATGAATCCACGTAGACAGTCTTTCCAAGGGCAGATGGAGTTTCCATTCAGAAAAATCTTGGCATCATTTTTTTTTTTCTGAACTATTTTATATTACAGGCAGGATCAGGGAAGGCTCCGTCAAACTGTGTGTATGGCACTGCCAAGCAGAGGCTAGCTAATAAAAGGAGGCTGCTCTTGGTGAGTTGTCTCTGTTCAGCAGGACCAGATGAGCCTGCTTCTTAGAATCTCAAGGGAGGACAGAAAACTCCTGTGAATAAATAGATGAAGAGAATCATCTCTGTAAAATGAAAGCAAGCAAGCCAGGCAGTTCACACTTGTAATGCAGGCGTTTGGCAGGTGGAAATGGGATGATCTGGGAGTCAGCCACTTTTGCCGTTTGTGAACTGGAAGCTAGCCTTGGTCCTATGAGGCTGCCTCAAATCAGTAAACAGCGGAGACAGGAAGAACAGAGGGGAATAAAGTACACGCCAAACGGAGCAGGCTACACGCAAATACAACATTTGTTGATGGGGGTGAGCATCTGAGAGGACCCTGGAACAATCCTCCAGCGACTTGAAGAATCTTAGGACATATATCTCAGCTGGATCTCAGAAAAATTCACACACACACACACACACACACACACACACACACACACACACACAAACCCAAAAAAACAAAAACAAAAACAAAACCTAAAACAAACAAAAAAACAAAAAAAAACAGAGCCAAGGGTCTGGGCGGTGTCTCCTGTTCTCACTTCTCTCTCAGACTCATCAGTGTCTTGGGTTTCTCTCTTTCTCGTTTGGATGGTCTCTTCAGCCTCAAGTCCAAGAGAGAAGAAAATGGGTCTAGCTTGTCCATCCTCAGTTTAATGGAATGAGGTGGTCACCCATGGCAACCTGCCCCCTACCCTGTTGCTATGAGGTGGGACAGGGATGGTGGTCCTTTACATACTTTATGAGGAGTCAGCTTTGACCTTTGTTTCACCTGCCCTCCCCACCCTACCTTGTCTATTTATCTGTTCTTCATGGCACTGTGGCCTCACAGGCTTGAATTTATTTCACATGTCCCTGTGGCCACTCTGAAATGGATTGAAGGTGGCTGCAGGAACAAGTCTATGTGTAATCTTACTTTTTCATTTAAGTCATAAAAACAACTGCCAGAGACGTTTTTTCTCTATCTATAACCCCACCCATTTTATTCCAACTTATTGGGAGGAGAAGAATTTATTGGGTTACACGTCTGAATCACAGTGGATCACTAAAAGAAGTCAGGACCAAACCCAGGATTAGCACTGCCCACAGTGGGATGGACCCTCCCACATCAACTGTCAATCAAGAAGATAGACTCATAAATTTGCCAGGGGGTCAATTTGATGGTAACAGTTCCTCCTGGGTTGAAGTTCCCTCTTCCCAGATGACTCTAGAGAGTGTCAAGTCAACAAAACTAAGCAGCACACACACACATAACACACACACAACACAGTGCTGTTGGATCTATCTGGAGATTCGGAAAATATATGACGAGCATACTTAACTATGTACAAATGCATTCTCCATAACACACTTTACAAAATAAAACAATTTCGACAAAGCACATTAACCTTATGAGCTATTTCAACTTATATTCACCATAATCTCTTTGAGATGGAGAGGGCCAAGTGGCGCCGTGTGCCTACAAGCCTTTTATTTGGAAGTTAGAGGCAGGAGAATTAGAATTAAACACCTCACTTACATAGAGCCTGGCCTTACATATATAACCATATTAGAAATCGGGAAAAAAGATGTAGTGTGTTTTCTGCTGCCTCCCACTCAGAAGCAGGCTACACATTGATGCCTGCATTATACCTGTATTTGTTGCTATTTGCAAGAACTCATAAATAGTATCTGCTATTATTTTGTGTATTAAAAATATGCACATACAGTAACCTGTGAATTCCTTTTTGCAAACTGCCTCTCCCAACGTTAGTTACATCATGTTCCTGAGACTTAGCAACATTGTTGCCTATGAATGTCATTCACCCTATTATGAATGGCAACTCAGCATTGAGCTGTGTGTGAGGGACCTCTCCTCCTCAGAAGTGCCCTAAGATCTTTGGATGCTCAACAGAGCACACAGAGCTTTGATGAGCAGCACTGTACAGGTCTCTTGGGCTCGTATTTCCAAAAACGGACAGCAAGACGCAGAGCTGCCGAGCAACATCTGACTCTCTAGGAAATTTCTAGTGAGTGACAAGCGTGCTGGGTCCACGTCTTCATCCACGAAATGAGATGTTTATGTCACTCACAAAGTGAGTGGGTTCTCCAAAGCTCTCTGAGAGAAGACAGACAAATAAATAAAACCACACTCCCTGTGGTGGTTTGAATGAGAGATGTCCATGACAGTATTTGAACTCTTGGTCCCTAGTTAGTAGAAGTAGGTTGCTGTGGGGTGGGCCTTGAGATTATATGATACTTACCTAATTACAGTGTTTTCTCTCTGCCTCATGTTTGTGGCTAAAGATATGGATCCTCAGCTTCTTCTTTCCTGCTGCTTTGGTCTCGCCAGTTGAGAATAAGAACACTACCAAAATTTTAAACCAAATTTGAAGCAAACTTTAAGTCCTGGCCAGGTTGATGAACTCTGGCCAGATCCATCTCTGGGTTCCAAGAGTCACATTTCTCAGGAGTTTAAAAAGGCAAAACCAACAATTTACCACATTTCCCATCAGGGACAATCAGGGACAATCATAATCCTGATGTATTTCCTGCCCCTGTACCGGCTGCTCACACATGATCAGCAGGTCTGGTGCAGATGGGACGAACATAGGACAAACGGGAACTTATTCTTACCTATAAATATAACCCTTAACCTGCAAGATATATATATTTTTCCTGTGTTGGTCTCCTGTCAACCTGGGCAAAAATGTAACTGCAAGTGTGGCGCTTCAGAAGGTTCATTTTGCAAAACTTAACAGACCTGTGCAGATCTGTCCCCTCTCCATTCCAGCCCCTGGCCCTCATCCCTTCATCTCACAAAAGCTATCTAGACAGGGACTCTTCTACCAGTCTCCAGAGTAACTGAGCTTTCTTCACCCCTATCCAAGCTCTTCAGCATGTCTGGACTAGGGTGGTGTCCATTGCCTGTGGCTTGCTCGATGCCTCTGCTATCAGCCTGGAGCTATTTGCTAGATGGGCTCAAAGCTAGGCAGATAGAGACCTTACAGTTGAGTCATGTACGGTTTCATTTCTTTTTGTGATACTTTTGTTATTAAATGAAACTATTTATCTGCAAAACAATCCTGCAAAGACTGTGATCACATAATTGATATTCCCCCCCCCCCTTATGAGAAAGCACAGCCCTCCGGTTGCCATTAGGAACAGGCTTTGTAGTTTGGTCAGCGGTAGACCTGAGGTGGGAGACAGGGCTTACCTGGGGAGATTCCTTAGCACTTTACAGCCACGTAGAGGGTAAAGTGAGAGAGTGCATATTTTTAATACACAAAATAATAGCAGATATACTATTTATGAGTTCTTGCAAATTTAAAAAAAACTTGGCCTCTTGCAGTTCCTCACCCAACACACACACACACACACACACACACACACACACACCCTCCAGATCAGCTTTCATCTCTGTTGGTGAGTGAACACTGAGCCACAGTGACCGACAGGGCATCCAGAAGCTCAGCAGGAGGTTCCTTGCACAGGGTCAGTCATCTCCAGAAAGCTCATAGAAGGCTAAGCTGGGCCTGCCAGACACCCAGGAGGGTAGAGCAAAGCATGCTGGGGAGGGAACACGGATTCCGTGAGTGTCTACTTAGAGGCCTAGAAGTTGAAGAATGGCTCTGCGTCCATACTTGGCCAGAGGCAGATCTGTAGTCGTTGACTGAGTGTAACTTAGGTTCTCTGAGTCTCTGTTCCCATTCTCTGCCTATACAACACTGACAGATCTCTCTCTCTCTCTCTGTCTCTCTCTCTCTCTCTCTCTCTCTCTCTCTCTCTCTCTCTCTCTCTCAGCAGTTGCCTAGTAGGAAGAAGGCCCCAGAGAAGCTTCCTTAGACTGCTATGGATTCACATGTAGGGACATGACACAGAGGTCACCATCTCAAACGCTTCCTATGTTTTCCCAGGGAAACTGCTCATCTTCTCCCAAGCCACCCCAGATACATCCCAGACGAAGTGTAGCAAAGAAGCGTAGTGTTTAAAAGTGGTAGATGCTCTGGAGGCGGTTTCCTGGGTTCACATTCCCATCTCACTCCTTGGTAGTGTGGGACCTTAGGAAAGAAAGGGTCCTTGCTTGAGACCAAAAGTAGCAGCATTTGAGATCAAAAGGCTGTTGAGGATTCAATGAGTAAAACGGAGTAAATAAAAATAAATGCATGAATAATGCTTGCCCGATAACCATGTCACTGTCACCGGTGTACCAGCAGCTATTGTGATAACCACACTACCCCACTTTGTTTCTCAGGGGTTAGGTGTGTAGGCCTGAGGCCCTGCAGATACAGCAGAGCTCCTGGTTCCTAGTGGGTAGGCAGGGGAGGGGGCGCTGGTGAAGAGACTCCAAGAAGTCAGTGACCTGGGAGCAACTGTGCTAGCCACTCCAGAGGACAGATGAGGCATGGTCCAGTTTGGCTTTCTATTGCTGTGATAAAGATCATGATGAAAAGCCACTCAGGGAGGAAAGGGTTCGTTATGTCTCAAAGGAAACCAGGCCTGGAACCTCAGGAACTGAAGTAAAGGAAACAGAGGAAGGCACTTTACTGCCCTTTTCTCCTCTAGCTTGCTCAGCCACTTTCCTTACACAGCCTAGGCCCAACTTTCTGTGGGTGGCATCACCCATAGTGGCTGGGATCTCCTTCATCAATTAGCAGTTAAGGAAACGCCACATAGATATACCCACATGCCAAGCCAATGGAGGCAGTTTCTCAACTGAGCTGCTCTTTTCCCAGGTGCCTCTAATTTGTGTCCAGTTGACAAAAAATTAGCCAGCACAGGGAAAGGTGGGGAGATGCTGAGGGAGGGGGAGGGGAGGGGAGAGGAGGAGGGCGAAGGGGGAGGGGGAAGAGGGAGGTCAGGAAAGCCGACGAGGATGATATAATCAAAGAAGTGGGAGAAAGGTTTTCAGAAGCACATTTTATAAGTTCCCCTTTTCTAGGCACCGAGGAGACCCTGTCAACAGACAAGGTTGCTATCTCAAGTTACACAGCCTGTTTCCGAGCCCCGACCCCTCTTTATGCATCGTGCATATTAAGTGGGAATTACACGAACAGCTATAGCCTGCAGCATACATCAAGCTATGTCACAGATCATTCTAGTCTGGCAGGACTTGTTGATTGTCGGTCCTACCCACTCTGCATGTCGCCCGTCTAGGGGCTTGCTGACATTCTTTTGTCCCACTCTCACGGCCAAAAGTGGATTTTCCTGGCTGAGGACCGTCTAGATTATCCTGTGATGGCTGAAGGGCTGGGATTCCATCCCTTAGGACTGTGTCCAAGGCAGAGGCAGGCGGGCTTAGAGCTAGCAGGATGAAACTCAAGAAGGCTGTAAGATATTGTAGAAACCTGGGCTATCGCGGAGGCAGGGGGCTTGCCAGGAAGAGGATAGATCCCTACTGATTGGGCCTCCCAAGATTTAGAGACAAGCGTGAGCTGTGAGGTCGCAGGCGGCCTGGAGAGCGATTGGCTGTGCGTCCGCCCCTCCCGCGGGACGGAGGCGTGGTGGACTGGGGGCCGCAGGCTGCTGGCTCTCTGGGTACCAGCGCTTCTGCATCCCGCCGCGCACAGTGCAGTGCGGATTCTGCTCCCGCTGCTCTGTGGCAACCCTGCGACCAGTCGTGACCAGATCCAGCTGGCAGCTCAGCTTTGTTCTTTCCAAGTGGGTGAGCGCTGGTCACTGTCGTGGTTAGCCCAGCTGGGTCTCCCTTAAGTAGAGGTGGGGGGGATTTATGTATTTGTATAGCGAGGTGAGAGGAGGATGATCCAGCCCTGTTGGTGGCTAGGAGAGGTTAGAGCCTGAGATGAGACTCGAACCCATAGCTCAGCTAATGTATCCTAGTCCCTGCAAGAAGTTTGCAATTAAGAGTAGAAGACTTCGGTTGCTTGGTTCTGGAGCTGGGTTTTCTATTAGGGTGTTAAACGGAGCTTCCCCTTGGTACTAGAAACGTGGTTGGGGGCTTGGGGTGCAGGGAGTAGCTCGGTTGGAGTGGAGTAGCAGTCACCACTGTTTCTAGCAGGGATTGAGTCTGGGAGGGGGCTGGGTCTCTCTCCATCTGGGGGCGGGCAGAGTGGCGGGGCGGGACCGGCAGGAGGGGTGGTCCTGCAGTCTTTGATAGCGTTCCGGGACACACAGGCGGCGGCCAGCGCGGAGCAAACATGCAGTGGCTCGGGGGTATTTTGCTGTGTATGCTGCTGGCGGCGGCGGTCCCCACTGCCCCCTCTCCGGCCCCGACGGCCACTTGGACTCCGGCGGAGCCGGGCCCGGCTCTCAACTACCCTCAGGAGGAAGCTACGCTCAATGAGATGTTTCGAGAGGTGGAGGAGCTGATGGAAGACACTCAGCACAAACTGCGCAGCGCGGTGGAGGAGGTGGGTGCACCCTGAGGGCGCCTGGCTCCAGATCGAGAAAGGGAGTGGGCCTGGGGGAGGCGATGTTTCCAGCGGTGGTGGCTGCAGTGGCCAAAAACCTGGCTTTGTGCGGAGCTGGAAAGGGCCCGACAGCAAACGTGGGGTGCTTAGAGTGTAGCGCTGAGTGATTCTTACTTTTAGCTGGTTCTGTCTGCTTGCCTAAAGGTCTAGATGCATGCATCCCTGTCTACCAAGGGAGGCTTGGTGGAATTCTTCCTGGGGAGTTGGAGTCACCACATCACAGATGGCCTCAGGTACTCAGCTGGCTGTTCCCTGTTGGAGCTGAGCTGAGGTTGGGGCCACTCTGGTGTCCCAGAACTGTAGATTTGCAGAGGCTGGGGCAGCAAGCTTCAAGCAGCTTCAAGTTCCAACGTGTCCTTTGGGCATTGAGCCTGTACCATCTTCCCCAAGAACCAGGATGCTAGTCTCGGGGGTGGGGGTGGGGTGGGGGAAGAGCCTTGATCTCTGCTGGCAATCTGTCTGGCTCCTTTAAATGTGTTGTGGGGCAGCGAGTGAGTGGTCCAAAGGGAAGGAGTAAGAATGTAAGCAGCAAAACCCTATTCATCTACAGTGCGTTTTGGAGACGGAGGTTCAGACTCTCTGCCACTCAACAGTAGGTGAACCGTGGTCAATCATTTAGCAGCCCGACCTCAGTTTCCTGTGAGACTTAGCCGAAAATTGCCAAAAATGTGGTACCTGGCAGATGAGAGGCAGACTTTGATTCCAGGGCCCAACACTTTGCATGCCCCCGCCCCCCCCCCCATTTCCTAAGGGCCCCAACCATGTTGATAACTGCCTGAATCCTCTTGGTCAGCATGTGGCTAGCCGTCCATGGCACTTAGTGAGATGGGCATTTGGATTGGAATGTAGTGAACCAGGCAAGTGGGTTGGGCTCTTATCCTTGCTGTTGTGGTAACCGGTTTAGGTAGTTTTAAATGTTGGCCACTGTCTGCTGGGATAGGTTGATTTCACCTCAGCCTTGTGTAGCTTGGATATATTTTGCCCTCCATCCCCCAAGGCATCCTGATGAGCATTGCAGGGAACCCTGGATTGGGAGGCAAGGACACAACAGCCATATATGAGCATGTTTCCTGAACTTATGGAGCAGTTTGCATGTAAAGAGATTGAAGGGAGGGGTCAGCTTGACCCCAGCAGCCCGCAACTCTGTGGCTCTAGATTTCATGGAGCTCCTAGTCAAGCTCCTAGTCATTCTTGCTCAAGTCAGGGCTCCTGCTGTCCTTACCTGGTTTGTAGGACTTTCCCGAATGCACATGGATTCCCAGGAATGCTGACAACAGCACTTCCATGTTTTAGCTCTCCGGGGAGTGCCCACCACAGTTCAGAAGGTTTGTAGCAGGACTCTCCAGTATCAGCATCCAATGAGGGCTGCTTCGCTTCTATGGCCACAGTGCAGTTTGGGACCCCATCAGACCTTAGCACCATGCTTTTCCCACGAAAATCTTTATCATGGCTCCACTGCTGCCCATCTGGACACATCTCCGCTTAACTTGTGCAGATTGGCTGAAAACCAAAGACATTGATCGCCACATCTGACCAAGTCAGTGACCTTTACCCTAGATTGCCCTCATGGTCCGTGAAGATGGGGGTCCTAGGCAGTGGGGACCAACTGTCTCTCATTCAGTCCCAGAACTGCCCTTTCTTAGTGATAGGATTCAGGGTCTGAACTGGAGAAAATCTTTGACTTACCTCTGGATCAAAGAGAGGAAAAGCAAATTACTTGGTCAAAAAATTGATATAAGAAAAGCAGGTAGATATAGACCAAGTGTCTTCCTCATGAGGTCATTATGAATAAGAAGGACTATTGGGTCTCAGGAAATAATGACCATTTTTACTGTGGCCACACTTAATAGAAGTCTCAGCCCTTGGGAGGCTGAAGCAGAAAGGTTATGGGTTTGAAGCCTGCCTCTGCTACATAGTGAGACTGTCTATTATAAACCAAAAATAAACAAAGAGAACCAAGCAGCAGTGGCGTGAATAACATACTACTCACCAAGATGTGGTAGATTCTCAGTGGAACCCATTTCAAAATGTCTTGGGCTCTGACCGTAGCTCAGCAGCTGAACCCAGCATGCTTAAGCCTCTGAATTTGAGTCTGATTTCCAGTGCTGAAACAGGGTAGGAAGAAAGAGGAAAGAAAAACTCAGAGTTTTAAAAGCCAGACGTAAAATAATGTGTGTTTTTAATAGGTTGTGGCTATTGGCTTTTTAAGAATAACTTTTATTTTTATTTATTATTGTCTATATGCACTATGTGTGTGCATTTGTGTGTGAATGTGGGTATGTGTGAGAGCATGTACACATATCTGTGTGCCACAGTGAATGTGTGGAAATCAGAGGACAACTTTGTGGAGTTAATTCTTTCCTGTCACCTTTGTGTGGGTTCCAGGAGTTGACTTTAGGCTGTGGGGCTTACACAGTGAGCATCTTTACTCTCTGAGCCCTCTACCAGCCCAGCTTTTTTTTTTTTTAAAGAAACTTCTAGAAAGCCCCCTAAATATCATAAACACAGGACAGTTGCTGTTTAGCTGCTATTCAGGAGAAGGAGGAAGGACCAGAGCCAGAAGCAGTTAATGTTTACATAGTTGCATCATGAATCTGCTTTTAAGCAACTTCCTGGCATTTTATTTTTCCAGCTGCCTCAGGCTGCTCTTGTCTCTTAGGGGACAAAGTAGCTGATTTTCTAGGATTATCTTTAGAGATAGCAAATCCTCCAAGGTCTTCCATCTGAGAAGTTCCTGGTTTTCTTGGTTCATTATCCCATGTCCTTAAGAAGTATATGTTAAGGACAAAGTCACTTTATCCCCCCATCCTCATTACCACTCTATGGTGTATTTGAAATGTTTTAGTATATATGATAATGTGTGTGTGTGTGCGTGCGCGCATGCGCCCCACTGCATACATGTAGAGGTCTGAGAACAATTCAGGGAATTGGCTTTCTTTCCCATGTGAGTGCTGGGGACTGAGTCCGGGTTTGGTGGCATACCTTTACCCATGCTCCCCTCCCAGAATGTAACCGGCATATTATAGAGGATTCCTATATATCCTATATATAGTCTGCTGAGTCCCGGGAAGCTCCCCAGTACCAAGCCTGGACTGATCTGTGCAGTTTTCCGACTGTGCTCCTTTAATACGCGAGGATTTGACGGGCTGCGAATGCCATTTTTAACAGCATCCACATTCTTCTGCTGTGAAGCAACTACTGCTTCAGGCTTAAGTCTCTCTTGCTGGTGGCAGGAATCGCTGTGGTTGAAGATTCCATGGTAAACTGTACTTTGAGTTTATGGTTTCACTCAATAGTCCTTAGCTCATTTGTGTGGATGTAGCCACTGGCAGGGAGGGGGTGGGGTTTGAGAGGGACTGCTTAGCCATCAGTATCCTGGAGATTTGGGGACTTGCCAGCTATCTGAAAGCCAGACTCTACAATTCCAGTTCCAGTGGAATTTAGAGCACATTAAGACAGACTTTTTTCTGGCCACACCCTCTATAATGCCTTGCTTTCCTTGTTTCCAGCTAAACCTTTCTCTTTTACTAAACATGCTAGGTCCCTTTCTTTAAAGATTCCATTTCCTTCCCATCCGTTCTGTCTGGTCCTGGATTCTTCTTTTTCTTCTCCACTTTGTCATTATGGGAGCTTTTCAGACGCTGGCTGTTGGCTGCGTGCCTCTCCCATTTCTCCCAAGCTGGCTTCTTCACCATCTGCTTCCTTACAGGCTGCTAACCCTACAACAGGTGCCGTACTGATGCTCAGACCGGAAGTTCCTTCATTCTCATGCCTGCTGAACAAAGTGGGGAGCATCCTCGTTGTACATGTATCCGATCTGTGGTTTACTTTGTCTGACTGCAGAGCCCTGGCCCATCCTCCCATGCTGTCCTGTGATGCTGCTTTAGGCAGCTGGTTATCTAGTTCAGTGCTTATCTTGGTCCTTCTAGATTTTACTTGCTAAAATCTACCAGATTGCTACCAGAAGGCCCCATTTTCCGGACTTGATTCTGGCCAGTCCCCTGACTCCACTCTCTGCCAACATTGGTCTGTAAATTATTTCACACCTGGTATAGAATCTGCTATAGCTCCTAGTTACCAGGAGCAGGAGAAGGAAATCTTCCTGGTTATCCAAAAAGGCAACGATGTGTGGAGACCTGCCTCTAGAAATGACAATTTGGTACACCTAGGAAGGGACCCAGGTACTTATTTAAGATATTGAATGACTTTGATGTCTCTGGTTAGAAATGGGTCAGCATCTATATTGGATATTCATACATGTCTGTTGATGCATTACATAATTTCCTCCTGCGCCCAGCCTGGTCCCTCTGTTCCAGCTCACAGCATGTGCATACTTGTTTGTTGAGGATGCTCCAGCTTTGCCTCTGAACTCTCTCGCATTCTCCTCTATCCAAATCCTCTCATCCTTCGGGACCAGCCCAATCACACTTACTCTTCTTTTCTTCCTTAAACCCCTCAGTCGCCAGTAGACACCATCACAGGGGAAGGACCACAGTCATCTTTAAACTGGTTTGTGTGGGACTCTTCCCAAAATGTGTAAATCACTGGGAAATAAGGAGTCTTGGGCTGTTCCAAAGATTTCTGTTTCAAAGGCGTGTTACTTGACATCAGAAAGACCTAAATTTTAATCCAAGCTTTGCCATTTGCCTGTTGGCTATGATAGCCTCTGCCAGGGTTGTTTTTTTTCACCCCTAACAAGGAGAGTGAACACCACCTTCCCTACGGGGAGTGCTGTGGATATGCAGAGGGCCAGGTGGCCACACACATGAGTAAGACTAGAATTTTACAAGGATGCAGTGGTGGTTCCACGGGCAGTACTGTTGTACCTTCGCAATGTCAGCCCAATGGGACTGAGGCAGGCACCCAAGGGTGTTGGGTGAACTGTGTGTGCTTCTGTGTGTTTGTGTGCCTCTGTTCTTATCAGCGTGACCTTCTGAGCGGGGAGCTGGGATCGGGTGTTATGGGATTTTAGGGAATGCGAGCAGGGTGCTGTGGCTCACAGAAACACTCGGGAGGTGGAAACGGGGAGTTAAAAGCCAGCCTCTGGTATGTAGCGAGTCAGAGGCCAGTCACATGAGACAAGTCAAAAGAGGAGAAAGAAAGAAGGAAAGGAAGGAAGGAAAGAAAGAAGGAAGGAAGGAAGGAAAGGAGGAAGGGAGGGAAGGAGAGAGGGAAGGAGGGAGAGATAGAGAAAGTGATTGTTTTCTGTAGAAAAAATGCATTTTGAGGTTTGTTTTTCAGAATCAAAAACATGTTAGAGCACTCGAAGCACCTTCTACACAGTGTACTGCCACTGAGGCACAGATGGGAAGGAGACACCTCTTAGGTTTTTGTGGATGCCTCTCTCAGGGTTGAAGAGACCTTATGGTAGAGGAAGCTTCACTATTCCCTTAAGCAGGACTCCCCACTGGGACTTGCATTTGAGATTTCTAGAGGCAGCATGTGGTGGTAGGCTCTGTAGTCTGTGACCTGGGCTGTCCTTGTGTCTGTGGAGCTGTGGAATGGTCATTCTGTCACCTGCCCACTCACCAGGGCTGGAGATATGATAGATCCAGAAAGAAAAGCTGAGTGAGTGTAAACTTGTGTCACTGCTGTTTGTGACACAGGTGTCAGTGAGGCTCCCAGGACCAGAAGATTTGAGGGTGTGGCTTCAGAAGCCTACACCAAAGGAGGGCTGATAAATGTTTCTGAAGGACTAGAAGTCATGTGGGTCCAGGAACCCATCTATTGATCCCATAGAAGGCCCACCCAGAGTCACTCAAAGATGGGGTGGGGAAGGGAACTCCTGAAGGAAACTCCGTCTGAGTTTCAGTCTTCCTACATTCACCAGATCGTGCAACAAGAATTTAGCAGCAAATTGTTTAGTTGGGAGTCAAACCCCAGAAAAATTTTGCAGGAATTAAAGAAAACCAGCAGAGGCTAGGCCCTGAAAAGAAACCTGCTTGGACACTTGTGGTTTAACCCCACAGAGACCCACAAAGAGACTTGTCTTACAAGTGGGATAGTTGGGGTGCTTCTTCCCCATCCTGTTGTTCATTGGAGATGTTAGTGCTTGAGGCATCCAAAGATGGAGCACATTTCTATGGCCAGAGACAGACTGGGGTGCTGGCTGGCTGTGTGGGAATTTAATGCAGGTGACCTCTGGCTCATGCCACCAAGGCCTGGGTAAGGACCAATGATGAAATTTTAACTGAAGACCACACTGGGCATCTTGGGAATTCCTCTAGATTCTGTGAGCCTCAGTTTCCCTACTTGTAAAATGGGGATATTAACATTCATTTCCTAGGAGGTTGTAGTACTAAAAGGAAAAGAAAGACTGACAAGGGTGATGCAAAGCCACACATATCAAAGAGATCATCAAGAAGCAGATCAAAAAAGCAGAAGTGGAGGCTGGAGAGATGGCTCAGTGGTTAAGAGCACTGACTGCTCTTCCAGAGGTCCTGAGTTCAAATCCCAGCAACACATGGTGGCTCACAACCATCTGTAATGAGCTCTGATGTCCTCTTCTGGTGTGTCTGAAGACAGCGACAGTGTACTCACATGTATAAAACAGATAAACAAACAAATCTTATAACACCCAGAAGTGGGGGAAGAGTTGGAGTATGTGTGCATGTGTGTTGAGTGTGTGGTGGATCAGAACAAATGTTCAGATATCAGTTTCCCCTTCATCTTGTTGAGGCAAGATGTCTCTGCTGCTCTGTGGGCTCCCTGATGATTCTCTGCTTCCCACACCCCTGAAGCCGTGCTGGGTATGACATCTTACCCTTTTCCATGGGTTCCAGGGATAAGGTCTTTAGGCTTGCTGGATAAGGTAAACATTCTGAGGCATGTAGAATGCTTGAAACTCATGTCTAATGGCCGCCCAGTGGCTTGCCACTGTCCCCAATCTTTGCACCTACAGAAGAGGGGAAGAGAAGATGGCCCCTTTTCTTCACCTCAGTCATAACTAACAGAAACAATTTCGCTTCTTCCGTTTGCCAGATGGAGGCGGAAGAAGCAGCCTCTAGAACGTCCTCTGAGGTGAACCTGTCAGGTTTACCTGACACCTATCACAATGAGACCAACACAGACACCAGGGTGGGAAATAACACAGTCCATGTACACCAGGAAGTTCACAAGGTAAGAGGCTGTGACACGGCCGTGTCTCCTTCCTACAGGCAGTCCCAGTGGAAAAAAGGGGGGCTTGTTGACAGGTACGATACCAAGCCACAAATGTTTAAATGCCAGTTATAAAAAAAGCAGACAAAACCCCAAAGGATGGGAGGGTGCTGTTCACGGGGGAGAGGCATGTGTCGGGCACTAAATGGCTTCTGCACTGACTATATGATGTACTGCAGCTAAGCTTTCTTCTCGGATGGGAAGGAGGCACTGGCCTCAGGTTTCCATGGGTGCCTGTGTCAGCGTTAAAGAGACCTTATGGTGGGTGGGGCTTCACTCAGGGGCAGCACATTAGTGACACAGCTCACCCTAAGGAGGGAAACCTTGAGCTGGATATGGTGGGGTACACCTTTAATCCCAACAATAAGGGAAGGAGAGGCAGCCACAGGACACCCAGTACAACACAGAGAGGTCTCGGAAAACAAAAACAAAAGGGAACATTTTTTAAATATAGGTTCTCACACTGTAGACCAGGCTGGCCTTGAACTCAGGTTTACCTGCCTTGCCATCTTCTGAGTGCTGGGACTCTAGGCATATGCCACTGTGACCTACAGGTAATGACCAAGGGGAGAGCTGCTACCAGCACTGGCTCTCAAGGGGTTCCATGGAGCACCAGCCTGTACAGAGCTTCAGGAGGGAGGAGGTAAGAGGGAGGAGGGTAGTGACAATGAAATAAGTTCAGAAAATGTTGCATATAGTCTTTTCCTAGAGACAAAGAAGTGTGCTGTGGGATAACCGAGGGCCTGGGACAGGATTAAATTATAAAAAATAAAATGAAAAAGACACTATTCCTTTTCATAGGGATGGAATTTCTAGGTG
>NC_137971.1:84316399-84331399 GCF_963924665.1 Micromys minutus
AGACAGGAAGGTCGGGAGTTCGAGGCCAGCCTTGGCTATCTAGTGTATTCGAGACCATCCTGGATGACTTGAGATCTTGGAGGAGAAAAGAGAGAGAGCAAAGGAGAGCAGGGTGGTGGAGACTGGCCCGTGCTGCCTGATCCCTTTCTGCCAACACCAGCCACTTGGTTCTGGCTGCGGACTCTTGAGTAGCACAGCGGGCACCAACTTTAAAGATAATGCCAAAGTGAGAAACCTAAATCGGGGACGAGAAGTGACTAGATGCTGGCAGCTGAGCCGAGCCTTAGAGAACACTTTAGCTGCTCAGACTCATCTTTAGTCCTGGCCTTGGAGGAGGCAGGAATGGCCCTGCAGCCTTGCTGATGCAGAACAGAATCAGGCAGCCCACAAGCAGACACCGGGGTCCCGTGTGCTTCAGAGCTATCTCTGTGAGATGAATAATTCTACAGAAGCAGGAGCTGGGTGGAGTGGCCAGAACCTTCTTCACCTACCTGCCTCTTATGGAGACATTTATTTGGCCAGATGCAGAGACTGGGTTTCTACTTATTAGAAATCCAGCCCAGTCTGGACCCCAATTGACTCTATAGGGAAGGATGACCTTGAACCCCTGATGCTTCTGCCTCCACCGCCCAAGGGCTGGGATTACAAGCCTCTACTGTCACACCGGTCAGACTGGAACTTTGTCAAAAAGAATCTTGACACCGAGAGCCAAGTGACGAGCACCAAGAGTGATAAAAATAGCTAGTGTTGAGTACTTACTAGGTGGCAGGTGCCAGACTTGCGCTGTCCACTGTCACCTTGTTCCCTCTGCACGGTCACCTGATGATGTGGATTCTGAATATCTCCAGGAACTCTGTCCGATGGCAGTGCTGTGATCGTAACTCGGAAGGGAGGGTGGGCATCCCATGGACTCCCACTTCAGAAAGTGAAAAACAGAGTCTTCAGATTTCCCCCAGAATTCCTTGTTTCATTTTTACCACCACTGTGTTTGTCTGTAGGTAACCAACAACCAGAGCGGACAGATGGTCTTTTCGGAAACAGTTATTACATCTGTAGGGGATGAAGAAGGCAAGAGGAGCCATGTAAGTTACCATCTCTCTCCTTTCGTGCCCCAGAGTAATTAATGCACCTCTGTGCAGCACAGTCTGCAGACCTAGGCTGAAGGCCATGGGGGATGGGAGCAAACTTGTCACTGCCAATGGGCCCATCCCTCTACCTCCTGCCTGAGAGAAGGCCATGCCTTCAGTACCTGGTCAAAAACAAAGGCTGTTGAGTCCAGCTATGATTTATGCCTCAAATTCAAAAGGGGAATAAGTGTCAGACAGACAGACAGACAGACACACAGACACACAGACACACAGACACACAGACACACACACACGTATGTAATCCGTTGGTGACAGACTGTGTGTTCCAACTGATGAAATGTCCAGAGACAATGGGGTGACCCATGCTTTATATAACCCCAGCTCTGACTAGTTTGTGAACCAGTACCTAAAGAAGGCTGCCTGTCACCCCGGGCCTCAGGCTCTGGTCCCGTAACTGCTGTTGCAGTTTGCCTGTGGCTTAGCCAAAAGGTGTGCTGGATTTTGTAGGATTATAAAGTCCTAAAGTTGGCAGGGTTACGACGTACACTAAAGTCAGGGAGAGCCCAATGGGAGTCACAGATCAAATCTCCAGACCAGAGGAGAATTCCCTGCAAGTGGATGTGGTCACCGGAGACAATATGCTTCCTTGTGGGTGACAGCCTCTTTGACTAGATGTCTCCCACACCCCTGGCAAAGGTATCTGGGATTTGTGCCCACTCTTGACCTCACTGCTGAACTGGCAGATTGTAGGAAGGTGGTGGTGTTTTGGTTGGCAGCCAGAACTTTCTTTTTCTGCTTGTTTTGGCCTAGCACTCAACTGTGGGGGGAGTTGGTGGACATTTACCAGAGGTAGGGGAGCTGGTTGGGCTGTGTGGCAGCGGCTACCACTTTTTAAAGGAGATGGAGGGAGTTCTGCTGTGGGATGGATGTTGTGGACTGGAAGGGGCTGAGCTTTTTGCTGCTCTGTGAATGTGTGCACCTCAGCTTCATACACTGTACCTTTTCTTAGTTCTAAAAGGAGAGAAGACTAAGGCCAGGGCTAACAAAGGCTGGAAGGGAAGGAGGCCAGCTTCCCTTTCCTATTAATCCGTGTGTGTGTGTGTGTGTGTATGTGTGTGTGTGTGTGTGTGCATGTGGAAGCCAGAGGACATGTGGGTGTCATCCTCAGATGAGTCAGAGACTCCCATTGGCCTAGAGCCCACCAATTAGGCTAGACTAGCTGCCCAGCAAACCCCATTTCCATGTGGCTTCCTGGTGCTGGGGTTATATGCATGGGGCATCATACCAAGCATTTAGAGCTCAGGTCCTCATTCTTTCACGGCAAGTGTTTGCTGCCTGAGCCATGGTCCCAGAACCAGCTTTTAAAAGGAGGGAGGGAGGAAGGGAGGGAGAGAGGCCAGGGGGAGAGAGAACCTTAAATCAGCCACCCATGGCACACCACAGGTAGTCTTCCTATAGGAAAACGTTGGAGAACTCCAGAGGGAAGGCCAGGCTGCAGGCTGGTAGGAGACAGAGCCTAGGTTGGAAGCCATCAGAGTAGAAAGGGCAGGGCAACAGAATTCACAGGGCTGTCAATCAAAAAGGATGCCTTAGTCCTTACTGATAGTTTCTCTTGACTCCAATGCACTCTGGAGATGATGCTCAGATTATAGAGGCCCATGGCCCGTTACACAGGGCACAATCACATTACACAAGGCCTAGTCAAAATACAGCTTTGCATATTCCTCACCCTTTCCAGCCCTGATGAGGGCCCTATAGCAGGTCTGAGTACCCTTGAGGGGAATTGTGATTCTAAGAACCATGAGTGGGTAAATACAAGACCTCAGAGATGCTAAGAGCATCCCTAGGCCAGAGGACACACATGTATTACAGGTGGCTACCTGCACATTTGTGCTGTGTGCTGTGACTTCTGCCAGATTTCTTGAGTGTGCCTGGCCTCGTGGGTCTGTGTGTGGCCTGGCTTGGGTCATCAATTGAAAAACCTATGTGGCCCTTGTTCATCAGGTAACAGGGAATGTAAACATGGTACTTTGTGTGTGGTGCATCATCTGAACCCCTTTGTGTGGTAGCCTCCAAGAGGCAGGACAACCAGTGAGGAGCCACATAGCCAAGCCAGGGGGTGGAGGCTCATCACAATTTTTCCTTGGATTTTGCTTAGTCCCTGGGAGGTAAGGGTGCTGAGTTTTTCTATAAGAACAAATGTCACTTTGATTGGCCAGAAGGGAGACTTGAGGTTGGTTGCTTCACTCCCAAGCCTGGCTCTTTTTCCTGCTCCTATTAGACTCATGGGGTTTTAGAACACAGCGTGGAGGCTTTACAATCTCCCTTAAAGGAATGACATATGGCAGAGGCCTTGTGTTTACTTCAGTAAGGGCCTGGCTAGTGTCACAGTGTCATGTCAAGTGTCAAGAAAATGGCATCTAGTTTCCAACACCCACAGCACTCTTCATTCAACTACCTGCCCAGCCGAGGTCTATCTACACACCGATCCACGCACCCATTCTCCCACCCATCCATCATCCATCATCCATCCATCCATCCATCCATCCATCCATCCATCATCCATCCATCATCCATCCATCCATCCATCATCTATCCATCATCCATTCATCATCCATCATTCATTCATCATCCATCCATCATCCATCCATCATCCATCCATCATCCATCCATCCATCATCCATCATCCATCCATCCATCTATCATCCATCATCCATCCATCCATCCATCATCCATCCATCCATCATCCATCATCCATCCATCCATCCATCCATCATCCATCATCCATCATCCATCATCCATCATCCATCATCCATCATTCATTCATCATCCATCCATCATCCATCCATCATCCATCCATCTATCATCCATCCATCCATCCATCCATCCATCCATCCATCCATCATCTATCCATCATTCATTCATCATCCATCCATCATCCATTCATCATCCATCATCCATCCATCCATCCATCATCCATTCATCCATCCATCTATCATCCATCCATCTATCCATCATCCATCTATCATCCATCCATCCATCCATCATCCATCCATACATACATCATCCATACATCATCCATCCATACATCATTCATCCATACATCATCCATCCACCCATCCATCCATCCATCATCCATCTATACATCATCCATCCATACATCATCCATCCATACATCATCCATCCATACATCCATCCATCATCCATCCATCATCCATCCATCCATCATCCATCCATCATCCACCTATCCATCATCCATCCATCCATCCATCCATCCATCCATCATCCATCCATCATCCATCCATCTATCATCCATCCATCCATCCATCATCTATCCATCATTCATTCATCATCTATCCATCATCCATCCATCCATCATCCATCCATACATCATCCATCCATCATCCATCCATCCATCCATCCATCCATCATCCATCCATACATCATCCATCCATACATCATCCATCCATCCATCATCCATCCATACATCATCCATCCATCATCCATCATCCATCCATCATCCATCCATCCATCATCCATCCATCCATCCATCATCTATCCATCATTCATTCATCATCTATCCATCATCTATCCATCATCCATCCATCCATCATCCATCCATACATCATCCATCCATACATCATCCATCCATCCATCATCCATCCATCCATCATATATCCATCATTCATTCATCATCTATCCATTTATCCATCCATCCATCTATCCATCATCCATTCATCCATCCATCCATCTATCTATCTATCCATCATCTACCCATCATCCGTCCATTGTGTGTGTGTGTGTGTGTGTGTGTGTGTGTGTGTGTGTAGGTTGGAGAACAACTTGTGCAGATCAGGTCTCTGGAGATTGAACCCAGGTCCTTAAGCTTTGGTGGCAAGCATCTGAACCTACTGAGCTCTCCTGTGGGTCCTTTGTTTTTGTTTGTTTAAGTCAAGGTTTCATTCTGTAGCCCTGGCTGACTTTGAACTTAAAATGATCCCTTTTCCTCTGCTTCCTTTTCTTGGATTATACCTGACTCTCAAGCAGTATCTTTTAATTTAATTTAGTGTTGTACATGTATGAGTGCTTTGCCTGCATGTATATAAACACATATATTCATGTGTGTTGCCCACTGGAAGAGAGTGTCTAATCCCTTAGCACCGAAGTTACAGACAGCTATGAGCCCTCATGTAGATGACGGGAAACAAACCTGGGTCCTCTGAAACAGCAACATGTGTTCTTAACCACGGAGTCATCTCTCCAGCCCTGGGGGACCATCTTTGAAGGAATGTGAAGTTTCCTTTTCTGAGCAGGAAGCCATGAAGGCCAGATCACCTCTGAAGGATCATGGCAGTGGTGCAGTCATTGTCCCATTTCTTAGTTCTGCATCTTAATGGTTTCTACAGGTGGCTCTAACAATTGTTCCATCCCAAAGGGCAAAGGTCACATTCATAATGCCATAATCGGCACTACATTTTTTTTTTTTTATTTAAAGTTCCCAGATGAATTCGGTTAAAAGTGACCACCATACACAACATGCTTTTGTTTCTTTAAATATGGTGTTCATATAAATATGTATGGTAACCTGAGGAAGTTCATGGAAAGTTCCAGACAGTAACACTATATGCCTGTCTAGAAATCTCACAGTTGATGTAAGGCGCTGGTCTGTTTTTACACTCAGCCATGAGAGGGTGAGCATCCTGAGGCGTGTAATTTCACCTGAGCACCTCAGCTGATGCAGATAGGGCCTGCCTGACATCTTTTCAAGGGGCTTTTGTGTGGAGGCTTCCACCAGGCCCCTTCTCCAGCCAGTGGGCGGGCCTACCATTGTGCTTCTGCTGGGCAGGGGGTTAGAGGGAGGTGGCGGTTGGAAGCTGGGGAGGACAAGCCATTATGCGTTGTCTGGAAGCTTTTCTTCCTAGAGTCTGGCCTACTTAGCCAAGTCACCATTTTAAAGGGCTATGTCCTCTGATTAAAACACGTTCTGCAGCTACACGATCTAGCATGCCTGCATTGGCTGTCCTTCCCAGATGATGTAAGAGTGAGCCTCTTTGTTTTTCCACACTAAACACATAGCTTGAAGCTATGAATCCCTTCATATCTAGTAAACTCCAAGATACTAGCTAATATTCCAAGGACATGGGTGAATGGATTTCATCACTAAAGCCATACTGGCAGTAGAAGCATGGATGCCTCAGTAATTTAGTTCAAGAGAGTATCTGGTGTTGATGTCATCCTTCTGGCTAGAGGGGATGGATGAAGGCAGTGTGGCTGCCCTAGCTGTGACTAGAACCAACGGCTTCCCTGGTACAGTCACCTTACCTGTTGCTCCTGTTGGATCCTGGGGAAGGTGGAATGTTATACCCCGACAGAGCTTTGTCAAATGTTTCATTTTTCCCATGAGAACATAAACACACCATCCCTGGGAGACAGAGAAATGAATGGGAAGAGAGAGGGTGCCCAGTGACCCGCATCCAGCTCCAGCCTCTCCTACCGGCAGCCTGGTCACACATCACAGAGAAAAGGCTTTGCATGGGCCTCCCTCTGTTCCCTCTATACCCTGATTTCTGCTGCTGCCTGCCTGCCTGTTAAGTTGTGCTAGACATGTCGGGGATTAGGGTATGTATGTGTGTGTGTATATACACTTATTCCTTCTGCGTGTACACGTATGTGTGGAGCCCAGAAGTCAGCCTTGGGTGTTGTTCTTTAGTTACTGTTCACTGTGTCATTTGTGACAGGGTCTCTAACTGTCCTGGAACTCATCATGTAGGCTAGGCTGGTTGGCCAGTGAGCCTAAGGACCCACATCTTTCTACCTTCCAAGTGTTGGGTTTACAAGGTGCATACCACTATGCCTGCTTTTTTTTTTTTTTTTTTTTTTTTTTTTTTTTTTTTTAATGACAGATTCTGGAGTTTGAGCTCAAGTCCTCATGCTTGAGTGACCAAGCATGTTGAGCATGTACCCCTGCGGAGGGTACAAACCTCCTGAGAAGTCTGAGGCAATTTCTAGAAACCCTGCCCCTTGGGAAGTCCTGCTGGGTCAGGGCTTGGAGGACTCACGTGTAGCCCTATGCCGTGGTTGATCATGATGCAGGATGGGGAGTATACACAAGATTGGCAGGAGGCAGGCATTCCCTTCATCCCTATAGCCTCTGCCTTCTGAGAATCCACGCAGAAGATTGACTAAAGGTCTGTGCCCACCCATTATTAAAGAAAAACAATTAAGGCTGGGCTGTCATTGGCAACTGCCCTGGTTCCCAGAAAACAGGGCTAAACAGCAAGCAGAGGCTGTCCGGGAGAGCCCCACTGCCTCTGTCTGGGAAGGTAGCTATGAGACAGGTACTTCAGCCTGGGAGCTTTGCTGAAGGTCCTTGCCACAAACTTTCTGTTTCGGCTCTGCGCATGTGCCGCATGGCAGCAGACCAGAAGAGGAGCCAGAGGACAGGTGGTGACGGTCAGAGTGTAAGTCTCAGTAGCAGGTGTATGTCTGCTTCTGTAGAAGAAAAGAGGCCTGCTGTTCTATGAGAAGTGTCTTGGGATGCTGTGACAACCCCCCCCCCCCATGGTTAGTCCCTAAACCACAAAGAATGTGATGCCCTTACATCAGGCCAAATGGAAGACCCTTAATACCCCAGGGGGGAACATTAGATGGAAAAATGGAAGAACTCTGCCATGCTGAGACATGGATAATTACTCCCAAATACAGATGATGCGAGGGAGACATGTTCACGGGGTTGGTATGCCCTCAACCAAAGTGTCCTTCGAAAAGGAATCTGTCATCTGTAAGTGATTCCATGTCTTGAATTGAAGCGTCGTGGTCTTAATAAATGAGTTTCAGGCCAGGAATGTAACTCATCTGGTAGAATACTAGCCAAGTGTGGATAAAGGCCTAGGTTCCATCTCCACCACAGGGTAAATGGGGCGCGGTGTTGCACACCTAAAACTCAGCACTCAGAGGATGGAGGCAGGAGGATCAGACAATCAAGGTCATTCTTGACTACATAGTGCGTTCAGGTCCAGCCTGAGCTACAGGAGACGATTTCTTTTGGTTTCGCTTTTTATCGATTCTTTGTGGATTTTGCGTCATGTACCCCAATCCCACTCATCTCCCCGTCCCTTCATATCAGCCCTCTGCCCTTGCAACCTCCCCTGCAAAAGACAATTAAAACAAACAAAATCTTATTGTGGAAGCTGCAGTGTGTCACAGTGTGTCCCACAGCACACCCTTTTGTCCACACTTCTTTACTGGCAAAATATTCACTGCAGTGAGTCATTTTCTGATTTAAGGTCTCTTGTCTTCTGCTGCTCCATCAATACTAGAGTCTCACCGGGCCTCCTCTCCTGTTGTTGCCCTGGGCCATGGATGGTTACAGCTTTGATTCTGCAGGACCAGTCCTTTCACATGTTCCAGCAGTTCATAGATGGGGTAGATGTTGGGGTGGGCCAACTCACAGCCCAGGATCTGGGCCTGGGTGGTAGTGAGCTGGTCAGCCCAATCTCCTGTACCCACACCACCAGGCCAAGCTCTGCACCCAATGCTGCAGTTAACAAGGGGGCAGGGCCAGCCTTCCAGCTCTCAGACCCCCAGGGTTGGCTCACCCGAGCATTCACTAGCAGGGCTGGCTCTACTATGCTGCCCAGGCAAAGTGCAGGGCCTGCTTTCCTGAGAGCTGCAACTAGAGAGGGGTGGGGCCCGCTCTCTCAGTCTCAGGACCCTGTCTTTAAAAAACAAGTAAGTAAATCAGTTTCATTTAGGTTTATTGGTGTAAGAAGATAAAAGGATATTTTCACCAAATTGGTAAGAAAATCAATCTCAGAGAGGTACTTCCATACCTTACATAAGATATGCATGTATAACATAAAAATACCTCATTCTAAGGAAAAGGTATGTATAAAAAGCTTGATAAAATACACACTAAATTGTTAGCAGTAGGAACCTCTGGAGGAATTTCAGTTTGTATGGACTTTATAGATTGCCGTTTTGAACATATTTTTAATTGATTAGAGAGATGGCCCAGTGTAAGCGGCTTGCTGCTCTTGCAGCCAGGTCCCATATCAGGGGGTTTACAACTGTAACTCTTGCTCCAGGGGATTCAGTACCTTCTTCTGGCCTTCTATGGGCACCTGCACACATCTGGCACACACATTAAAACAAAAAAATCTTTAAAATCAGTTTTAAAGACCTCGTAGCTTACTCGTAATTTTAGTATAGTCAAGTATTTTTGTTGTGTGAGTCTGGAGGTCAGCCCCCCTTAGGCAAAGGTTGAACACACCTAGTTAGGAGAGGTCCTGCAGAATTTCTCACCAGAGCACAGTACTCAAATTTTCAGCAATTTCTCAGGCTTGCTTCTGGTCAGCCTTGGCTATACAGAGTATATCTCAGTGTGTGGTCCTCAGGGAGGCTCAAGTAGAAGGAAGAGCTTGTCTGTGGTGTGTGCTCAAGGTCAAAGGGGTGGCCATTGAGAGGAAGTGGAGGCAAACAGAGTCTTCTGAAGTTGAGCTCACTGCTGGCTCTGTTCTTGTCAGAGAAAGGTCAGATTTGCATTGCAAGCTGTCCCTCTGGGGTGGGGCTGGGGGAGGGGCAGATAAGAAGCTGGGAAGGCCCAGTAGTGTGCTCAGTCTGTGTGAGCTCATGGGCTGAGTCACATGGGAGAGGAGGTGATGGTGACTTAGTGGCTGCAGCCTCCATCTCGGGAAAAGAGCAAGCCCTCCTTCCCTCTACCCTCCACCGAGGCTCCTCCCCTTCCCATGAGTGGTTAGATGCCCCTAGCAGAAGTCCTTTAGCAAGTTAATTAAGAGCTGGTAACACTTTTACTAGCTGTGTGACTTTGATTAGTGTTTTAACCACTTCGTGCCTTAATTTTCCCCTAGGTAAAAATGAGGCCCTCTCATTCGCTTTCATTTAGGAGCGGTTATTTCAGCATTCAGGAGGTAGAGGCAGGAGGATCATGAATAAAAATAATTTGTTTATTTTTTTTTAAGATTTATTTTAAGTGTGTGTGTGTGTGAAGTACTTGAGGAGGCCTGAAGAGGGTGTCAGATCCCCTGGAGCTGTTATAGGCAGTTATGAACTGCCTGGCATCAGTGCGGGAGATGGAACTCAGATCCCCTGGAAGAGCAGTATATGGCCTTAACCACTGAGCTATCTCTCCAGCCCAAGTTCTTTCTTACTTTCCTGTCATAACCAAGTCTGTTCCTAGACTCCTGCCTCAGCTTCTCAAGTGTATGACTGGATACCAGAACTATGTAGTTTCTAAAGCAGAAGTTGAACCAGGTAGGGTAGCCCGAGAGGACTTTGTTGGGTGGGTGGGTAGGGATTCTGCATAATCTGTCATTTTTTTTTTCTGCTTTCTCTGTAATCCACTACACTGACTGACTGCCCCGTTGTTCTAGACTTTAGGGTACCGTATAGACTTGGGGAGCAAGGACTGCTCTTCCTATCATGGAAGAAGGTGACGTGCCACAGCACAAAAGGTTTTGTTCTTTTAAGTTTCCAGTTCCTCTGGCGTAAGGCGCAACAGGTGGCATCTCCCTAATGTGTGCATGCAGCGTAGGGAGCAAGACACTGAGTTCCCACTGCTTCTGTGCAGTTGCTATCAAAGCCTTTGTCTCCCACCCCAGAGTCTGGTGTAAAACTGGAGGGCTTTCTTTTCACCCTGAAAGCAGGGGGAGGTTCAGGCCCCTTTGCATTCTTGATGGGCTTCCTGTAATAGGTGATTAGGATGTATTTGCAAGGTTGTCTGGGAGTTAGTTGCAGGGAGAAAGGGCATTCCTCACTGAAGCATTATTTGCTCAAAGCCAAGAAGGCTTTAAGAGCTGCAGAACACTTACTTAGAATGCCAGGCCTTGGTAGGAACAGCTCCTGAAGCTGAGAAGGGGCGGAGATTGGGTCAGGAGATTTGGAGAACCCAGCCAAGGAGTCAGGAGACATGCTGAGTTAGGCATGTTCTGTGTGTTCTGAGATATGCTGAGTTAGGCGTGTTCTGTGTCCACAAGGCTTTATCACTCTCTCTATCCCATACATGAGCTATCACATGATTCTCCAAGCAGGCAGCCAAGAGGCATGACTTGGGCGGCAGAGGCCATCTCTAAGGACGCAGCTTTGCTGAAGTTCTGCATAGTCTGTGTCCCGAAAGAGCCTGGCTTTGGGCCTAGAAGTCTGGAACGTTTTACTTGAAAGTGGAGCATGGGCCAGATAAGTCACACTGATTGTACCAAAAATCTGGTTAGGTCAATGGCATTAGCTGCAGAGATCACAATGAGTTCTGTGACCTCTGGACATGTAGGGACCAAATAGTGTCTGGTGCAGGCGTATGGCTGTCTTCTGCCCTGGGAACTTGGGGATTGATTGTTCCAAGCACCGACCCGGTGGCCTTTGTATCCTGTTGGTCAGATCTGTGGAGTCCTGCCCTTCTTTGCCCTTCTGAGGTTCTGCAAACCTCACAAAGCTGTAAGCCCATCTTGTTTTGTTCTTTAAAAATAATATCACATATGTAATAATAGCAGGGTCTAACGTGTTCCCCTGGCCCCTCATTCAGTCACAGTGACTCAGATGTGACCAGATTAAGGAGCCCCTCCCCCAACCCAGCCATTTGTGAGCTGGGGTACATTCTGGCTGTGGGTATGTGACTAAGAGTTCCGTAATAGCTAGTGATGATGATGGCAGTGAGGAGTGTAGACAGGGAAAGCAAGCGTTGCCTGCTCTGTGCCAGTTACCTTTAGCACCCCTCGAACCACCTGCATGATAGCCATCCGAGAAGGGTACCCACTGACCCCATTTTACAGATGGGATAATAGAGACACAGAGAAACAATCCAAGCGAGTAGGTGGCAGGACCTAAAACTTACAGGAGGGGTAGAACGCTGCAGTCTTTACTGACTCCTAAAACATCTATCTTTCCTCAGTGGAGTTTTTTTGTTCATTTGCTTGCTTGCTTCTATTTTTTAATGACACGATCTCATGCAGCCCAGGCTAACCTTGAACCTTGCTAGATAGCTGAGGATGACCTCTAGTTTTTGGTCCTCCACGGGTAGTGGTGGGACAAGTGGATCTTACGGTCTCCCTGGCCAGCCAGTCCAGCTAAAATGGTGAGCCACAGGTTCAGACAGACACTGCCTCAAACAATAACGTGAAGAAGAATAAAGAAAGAGATTGGATGGCAATGCCTGGCACACTCCACCATTGCTCTGACACCCTTAAAAGAAAGGCCCAGCTTTCCATCCATGTGGGTATATACTCAGTAGTGGAATTCCCAGCACATGGTATCAGTGTAAGGAAAAGATGATGGGGCACCAATGAAAGAAAAAGTTACAGGGCACCAATGTTGTGAAAGGATAACGATCCGAGTCACGGCACCAATGTTAGGGGAAGGATGAAGAGAGTGGGGGGCATATGGCCCATGGAGGTGCGGCAAGGCCTGAGGGCAAGGGAGATGCCTCTGAGGGGTCCATGTTGGGAATCCCTTCCCTGAGGGACCAGCCACACAACAGTATAGTGCGGAATAGAGTTTATTCAGGTCATGGGAGAGTTAAGAGGGTGGTAGAGGCAGAGAGAGAGAAGTAGAGGAGTAGAGGCCGGCCATGAGCACGTGGGACAGAGGGGGAAGGGAAAGGGAAGAGGGAGGCTGCAAGAGCACAAGGGCAGGAGAGGCCAAGAGAGAGAGAGGAGGGGTCAAGCAGCTCCTTTTATAGTGTCAGGTCACTGGGGCGGAGCATACCTGGCCACTGCTGGGTAATTGAGGGGTGGGGTATACCTGGCTGTTGCTAGGTAACTGAGAGGTGGGGTTTACAGAATCCCAACAATCAGTTTTTGTTTTTTCTGAGGAACAAGGTTAGAGCCGGTGCTCTAACCACTGAGCAATCTCTTCATTCCTTCACAGGGCCTTTCGGTTTTGGATTTGTTGAACAGCTGCCATATAGCTTCCCACCATGACTTTTGGTTTCAGATCCTGTGTCTACCACCTGCATATATTCCCCCTCTCAAATCACATGATTGTCGGCACTGGGAGATATGCACAAGTAACTGATGTGAAAAATTATCTGAATGTTTCTAGTGTTGTCTCAATATTCAGGAGGCCGAGGCAGGAGGATTTCAAATTTGAAGCCAGTTTTGGGTATGTAACAAACTCTGTCTCAAAAAGAAACAACATAAAAGGGCAAACCCCAAAGAACTCCTGGTCTCTCTTGTCCTTGGATGAGGCAGGACTTTCCCAACCCTGACTCCAGAAGTTGCCTCTGCAGTGTGACAGTCCCAAGCCAGGGCCTGCCTTGTGTGTCTTCCAGCCAGCACCTACTGGCCCAGCATCCCAGCCTAGACTGAGGCCTCTAGCTGGTGTGTTCAAAATTACCCATGCTTGTGCACAGGCTCCAAGCTTGAGTTCTGGGATCACAAGGGGAGCTTTTGGTGGCTTCTAGGAATCCACGTCCCCAACATTTCCATATGAGACCCCACACCACTCTCCAGCCTCCTGAAAGACCTTCCCACCTCTGTTTCTCTACCAGAGACACCAGATCCCAGAGGCTTCAGTTCCCCAGGGAGATTTTGTGGTCCCATCAGCAGAGACTTCCTGGGAGATAGGTTCAAATGGAACCAAAGGAGGCCTCAGTCATGTTCTTTCGAAGTGGGATGCAGGGTCAGTGGAAGGGGATGGCTGGGGTGGGGTGGACAGGGCAAAGGCTGTGCTAATACCCTTGAGGAATGACAGTAGTGCCACAGTTGGACAAATGGAGCTGATGTCCCACATGAGGCAGAAAGCTGCTTTTCTGGTCACCTCCCCAGCGGGGGCCGCGAAATGATAGATATTGATCAAAGTCATAGACCTTGATGCTCTCTCTAGACCTGATGTCACTTCTGCACCACAGAGAAGGAATAAGACATGGGGAGGGGGTGGGATTTCAGAATAGCACAGTACAGTAGAATTTGGAACAGCAGCTACTACTGAGTGGCCATTGTCCCTGCTCTGTGGGGAAGAGCAGGCACTGGCAGCCTGAGAAGGGACTGACAGAAGAAGCAGTAAACACAGCCAAACACCCGTGATCCAGAGCTCGGGAGCTGAGGTCCAGGGATCGGGAGTTGGGGAGCTTGGGACAGAAGGATCGGGAGTGAGAGGACAGGCTGGCCTACACAGCACACACACAAACTAGATGTGCAATGATCACAGATATCTTCTTCTGACTTAACTTTTTGGCTTCTCGGGGTAGGAAAGCCAGTCAGTTACAGAGGATGGATGTGGTAAGTCAGGAATGGTGTTTATTTTGCTGTAAGGTTGCTTCTAAAGCAGTGACTATGAGTTTCTAAGAGGTCACGGTGACCAAGGTGCCAGACCAAACAGATGAAAAACTCTATGTGTGCAGACAGGTCCTGTGCCAAAGAAAACGGAACATTACACAGGGTCTGGCAGGTTTAAGTTGGAGAACTCACGGGGTCTGTCGGGTTTACTTCAAGTTCTTTAAGGGACGTGGGGCTGGGAGTGTGGTTCAGCTGCCAAACTACTTACCAAGCATGCCCAAAGCCCGGGGTTCGGTCCCCAGCACTGTAGGGACCAGGTGAGGTGGCACACACTTGCAATCCTAGCACTCGGGAGATGGGGAGAAGGATAGGGACCTCAAGGCCTATCTTTGGCTACATAGTGAATTTGAAGCCAGCCTGTGCTATTTGTGGCCCTGCCCCGTAGATGGTGCAGAACTCTGCCATGCCATGCCCGAACCAGACTTCACTAATATATTGTAGAATAATTTCCTCATAGCACAGACATTTCACTACTTGTGCTGAGATAACAGTGCAAGTGTTTACTGATGGGGGAGTGAAAAAAAATTCTATTTGTGACCCACTTGGGGTGCAAACGCCCCACTTATTGATGAGATACAAAGCGGAGGGTTGTGAGTTTTCTTCAGGACACATAATGATCAGACTTG